>NC_085845.1:112942192-113242192 GCF_035594765.1 Anolis carolinensis
GCAGAGGCTGGGTTGCTATCTTTTCCTGCTTCTTGGCAAGGGGTTGGACTGGATGGCCCACAAGATCTCTTCCAACTCTATGATTCTATTATTCTATTATTCTAATGGGGAACAATTGGGCTCAAATTCCAACCTAGCCATGTAACTCACTGACTGATTTTATGCTGTCTTTCAGTCTAGCCTGCTTCACAGGATTGTTGTTATAAGCTATGGATACATAGCTCTTGAATGATTTAGGCTGTTCTGAGGGTGTATAGTCCTTTAAAATTATGGGTCTTTGTAAGAATATCATAGTTTTGCAAAATATTTCTGTTAATTTACTCATTTTGTTTGTTTGTTTTCCAGGGGAAAAAGTGGTTTGGAGATGATGGACATATTTTAGCTTTGCCCAATCCCATTAAGCAGTCCCTTACTAGACCACCAATATTTCCATCTGAAGAAGGAAAAGAATCAGAGCTAGTGATATTTTATAAAAAGGTGAGTTTGTTGAATTAACTTTTAGATCTTTCAGCATAGTTTGCTGTGTTCTGAAGAAGCTTGAAATAAGCAGTTTTTTTCTACCTGAAAAAGAATCAATGGTTCCTGGACTTTTCCACCAAATGGTCAAATAGATGCAAAGATATTTATTAAAATATGCCCATTTTCTTCTCAACTTAAGAGAGCTTTGCCTTCAGATTACAGGAAGAGGTGCTTACTTAGCTAGTTAGGTTCATGTTTGTCTGCAATTTGTTTGGTTTTCTACAAATAAATTGTACAGCCAGCAAAAATCTTGTGTCACATTCTGTATTTAATGGGGTTGAGACAGCTTTGGAATACCCAAGTTGATTAATTGAAAACATGTTTTCTATGTTCTCTTTAATGGGCTCCAAGCACTTCTCCCTCAATTCCTTTTGCACTCTTTCTTTAATGTTGGCATCTCTGGTGGTTTTAAACTACTGTAGTACTCCCCAGAACCAGTTTGCAGATGATATGGAGAGCTGTAAGTGAGAGAGGAGGAAAAGAAGCTTCCACTGTTCCGTGAAAATTACATTTTTGCTTATATATTTCTAAACTTCAATGTGCATATCAGAAAACTCTTACCATTATTCATTTACTTAATCTTCTTTTTTAGGCCATAAAAATGAAGCTTGCTAGTCAGTATATTGTTGGATCAGATGATCCCCAAGGACAGTTTCAGTTGGATGTTGATATTTCTGGATTAATATTTACTCACCATCCTTGCTTTAGCCGTGAGCACGTCTTAGCAGCTAAGCTGGCTCAGTTGTTTGATCAGTATCTATCAAGAGGACAAAAAAATCTCACTAAACTTCTTACAGATAAGGTAATAATTTCATTGTATACAGTTGAGTTGTTATACACCTAGGAACTTAATAAAATAGAAACAGATATCCTTATGGAATATCATATTTACTCAAGTATAACTTGCCATTGAATGTAATATGATCTCAATTTTGAAGTTGCACATTACAAAATATTAATTTGCCCTTGAATGTACTGCACCCATTAGCACAGGCTCCTTGAGAAAAACTCAGTGGAGGTTAAATGTGTAACTAGCCCCCTTTCCTCAAGGATGGAAGTGGTTGGCATCAAACATTCTGGATTATGGAGTCTTCTGCATTTCAGATTTCTGGGAAAAGGGGACCCAAGCTGTATTATTGGATGTCTTCAACATACATATGTTGCATTAGTATTTTTAATATATAATTTTGGTCTGTGGATAAATAATTAGCTATTGCCTGTCACATCCCATAAACTCATCCTAGCTATTGGCTCAACAACTATGATATCATGGAATATTAATAGATCTTCCAGCTGGCGTAGAATTATGGTTATGGGATGGCCTTGGAAACCTGTTCCCAGATGTGTCTCATCTTTTACATAACATAACAATGTTAGTAAAGTTCTTGTTTTTTACCATTAACTCCTTCAGCTGCTATACACTGAGTCATTAATTTTTCAAAAATCTTCTTTTTGAAGTTGCGTGCTCTCAGAAATGCCTTACAGAGCATTTTGGATGCTAGTGAAAGTGGAGTTCTTAACCCAATAACAGAACAAAGCATAACTGAATATAAGAATGAAATAAGGTGAGCAGAGAAATCTTTCATTATACTTGTTTTGTAGACAGGATAAAACTATTCTGACACAGTGGAAAGATTAACACTTGTAAGGCAACTGGTTCAAGGTATAGGAAGGAGAGTTAGACCCCCTTTCATTGTAATTTTCATCCCTCTCCTTCCACATAACATTAATTTTGTTTGATAGCAAATTTTAGATCGGAGTGAACTGAAGGTAGCTGAAGATGTTTTGGTTGGTTGTTAGGTAACTTAGTGGAACAGCAAGAATATCTGGTTCTCTATCATCGTAATAACTACTAACACACACACACACACACACACACACACACACACACACACACACACACACACATATATATATATATATATATATATATATATATATATATATATATAAAATACTAGCTGTGCCCGGCCACGCATTGCTGTGGCTAATGGGAATTCTTTGTTGGTCAGGTGGAATAGGAGTGAATAGCCTTGTAGCCTGAAAGCGTGGCCATTTTCTTTTTATGCAAATCCTTGTTTGGTGAGGTGGAATATAAAGGAATAGGGTTGTTGTTTGGAAGGGTGGGTACTTGTATTCTAGGGGAATGGTTTTTTGTGTAATTGGAATTACAGTGAATAGCCTTGCTGGTTGAAGGCTTGGTAAGTTTCTGTATAGGAATATTCTCCCTTGGGTAGGTTGAATGGAACGGAGTAGTTTCGTGGGATGAAAACCTGAGGGTTTTGTATGTAGGGGAAATCTTGGTTGGCCAGGTTGAAGAGCAGTGAATAGTCTTGGTGGTTGAAAGCCTAGCCGGTTTGTACATAGGGGTATCCTTCGTTGGGCAGGTTGAATAGGATGGAATAGTTTGATGGATTCAAAGACTGGGGGTTTTCTATGTAGGGGAAATCTTGGTTGGTCAGGTTGAACAGGACTGAACAGGCTTGCTGTTTGGAAGCCTGGTTGCTTCTTGAGTGGGGGAATCCTTTGTTGGGAGGTGGTAGGTGGCCTTGGTTCTTCTTGTGTGGAATTTTCCTGTTTTCAGAGTGTTGGTCTTTATTTACTGTCCTGATTTTAGAGATGATATTGTCCTTTATTATTATAGTATAGTAATTATTATATATTATATTTATAATCCTATATTATCTGGTTAGAACTTGATTATACTATGAGGTCCCTTGTGGACAGCTGTTTTAAATCCACCGTGAACTGAATTATATGTCATTGTGAACTCAAGATAATCCAGTTGAAATCAGATATTGTGGATATGAGTGGTTATGGGTTGGACTGGCTGGGTCTTGTTTCCATGAATGGAGGAGGAAGGAGAGAGTGAGAGGGAGGAAATGGATGGTTGTGGCCTTGTTTTCAAAGGGAAGAGATGGGTGGGGGTATGGGTTGTACTGGGTGGACCTTGTTTCCAGGAATGGAGGAGGAAGGGGAGGGGTGGTGGGAGGAAATAGATGGTTGTGGATTGCGCTGGCTGGGCCTTGTTTTTAAAGGGATGAGGGAAGAGGATGATTGCGGTGGTTGTGGGTTGTATTGGGTGGGCCTTGTTTACATAAACAGAGGAAAAAGAGTGGGAGGGGCTGGGTGGTGGGGTCTGTTGGATGGGCCTTGATTTCAGGAGTGGAGGAGGAGGAATAAGAGGAGTGGAAGGGAAGAAATTGACAGTTGTGGCCTTGTTTCCAAAGAGAAGAAGGGTGCGGGGGGGGGGGGGGGTTAGGGACATGGGTTGCACTGGCTGGGCCTTGAATGAAGAAGGAGAGTGGACGGGAGGAAGGACTCACCCTGTCGTCCCACGATCTCGGCCACATGCTCGGAGCTGGGTACGGGAACACACTCGGTGGTGTTGATGCTCTTCCTCTGCAACAGTGCCGCTGCCTCACCTCCGTTGAAGGCCAGCCGTCCTCCTTTGCCACGTCCGGGAGCCGCAGTCCCCCTGCTCCCACTGCCACCGCCGCTTTCATTGGTGCTCCTCCTCCTGGCGGAGGGCCGTAGGTCTGGGAGTATGGCGGTTACCACAGCAGGAGGCAGCCCCTCATTGTTGGGGGCATAGAGCAGGCCCTCACTGATTGTGGCAGGGGCCTCGAAGGACGGAGGGAGGATTACGGCGTGGGGTAGCAGTAGCAGCGAGGTCTGTCCGCCTACTCCTCCTCTGGGCTCTTTGTCCTCCTGCTCGCCATTCTCTTCCAAATCGAGGTCCAGGCCCTGAGGTGGGGGCGCACCCTGCACCTCCTCCTCGTCTTCTTTGTCCTCTTCTTCCTTGTCGTCCTCCTCCTCATCGGCTTCGTCTTTAGGAAAGAGCCGAGGCGCGGAGGCCTCTCGTAGGCCCAGGCAGGCCAGGCGGTCCCTCAGGAAGAGAGCCTCCTGGGGATACAGGCCTTGAGGCCTAGCGGAGGAAGAGGAGGTGGTGGTGGCGGGCAGGAGCAGCACCATGTCTCCCAGCAGCGGAAGCGGTGGCACTCCTTCCTCCTCTTGAGGCGAAGGTGAGGCACTGCTGCTCGGCATGGCCACCCAGGGCAGTTTGGTTAGGCTGCAAGGAGGAGGCAGCGGTGGCGGGGAAGAGGTGGGGCGGTCAGGCAGCCCTTGGAGAGTCGGTCCCTCTCCGCCTCCTCACTTTGCCTGGGCTCACTTTTGCCTTCCGGGAAAGGGGACTGGTGGCGGCATCTTCTGTGTTGGTGCAGGCGCACATCGCCTGTTTTGGTTTTTGGCCTTTTGTTGTTCCTGTGATTGTGTTTTTAGTGTAATTGTGTTGTATCTTGTATGATGGATTGTGTTGACAATTTTCGAGTTGGGGGGGGTTGGGTTTTGTTGTTTTGTGCGTCGCCGCAATGCCAAAAGCCATATATATATATATATATATATATATATATATATATATATATATATATATACACATACATACACACACACACACACACATACATACACACACACACACACACACATACACACACACACACACACACACATATTTCATATTTGGAGCCAGTATGGGTTTTTTTTTCCGTGTCAGGAGTGACTTGAGATACAGCAAGTTGCCTTTGGTGAGAGAAAATTGGCTGTCTGCAAGGATGTTGCCCAGGGGATGCCCAGGTTTTTAAATGTTTTTATCATACTTGGGAAGGCTTCTCTCATGTCCCTGCAGGGTGAGGTGGAGCTGAAAGAGGGAGCTCATCTGCACCCTCCCCGGATTCAAACCGGAAACCTTCAGGTCAGCAACCCAACCTTCAGGTCAGCAGTCTTGCTGGCACAAAGGTTTAACCCATTGCACCACCAAGAGTTTCAACCAGAATGGTATAGTGATTTGAATGTTAGAATGTGACCTAAAAAGAAGTGATCAAATCCTTGTTTCACTATAGAAATCCAACCGCCCTCTGAACAAATCATGCCAAGAAAATCCTTAAGGTTACCATTAGTTAGAAGGCACATAAAAACAACCAAAAGATTATTTTTCCCAACTCCAAAATATGCTGAGGAACTTCCCAGAATGGCAAGTAATGTGGCATGGGAGGTACAGTTGGGATAAGGCATCTCTAGAGATCATATGAGGGTATATTTCGCAAGCATTGTAGCCTCCTATACCATACTTCGCTTTGTACTGAATATTGGAGACGTTTCTCTTTAGTTCTTGCTACCTCTTTCTGTCTCCATATAGTAGAGACAAAGGGATGAGGAAACCCGTTGAATAATCAGCCTTTTACTAGCATTGAATACTTGAAACCAAGTATTTTTATTCACAGGCCCTGAGAGGAATGGCTTCAGATGAATTTCTTCTTAGCAGAATTACAGTTCTTTGGGGCTTCATTGCATTATTAATTTGGCCAGAAAAGTCCTTTTTGTGTCTTCAGAAAAGATCATTGCATATCTGAAAATGAATACATTGACCTGCTAATTTTAGAAAAATAATTTTTAAAATGACAATTAATATATAGCTTTAATAAGTATTATTTCACAGTGTCACTAGTGTTGTTTTTTTAGGCATCCTGGCTCATATTACCATGTATCAATTTCCAGCTCAAACTTAGCAGAATTTGCACATATTTGTGATTTGTATTGCAGCCATATTATTAACATGTTCTTAATCCTGTGTGTTTATAATGAACCTTATTTGTGCTGGAGAGCTCAAGGGAGGAAATAATTTCTGGCCAAGTGTGAAAAATTAAACTAAGAAAACCAAAGGAACTACTTCCAGTATGGTGTTGTGGTGAGATCGTTGGACTTGGAAGCCCCAGTTTAAAATCATCTTCGTTGATCCCCGAATCATCTTTGTTGGTCCCTAAGGCTCAGTTGGATTTAGAGCATTGTAACTGTTTAATATTGCTGACCAGAGCATTTGATATTTAATCATTTGTGTGCTCCCGCTAATGATGTTTATGTGCGCAGGCAGACAAGAAGACTTCGTGATGCTGAGCAGGAAAAAGACCGAGTCTTGCTTAAGGCGATCATCAAAGTTTGGAAAGAAATCAAATCCCTACGTGACTTTCAGAAATTCACAAATACACCCTTGAAGCTCTACTTGAGGAAGTATGTTTTGAAAAACAACTCAATCGCGTAGCGGCATCCTGTCTGTAATCATAGTTGATTTGGGCTTTGGTCTTACTGAGATGGCATAGCTCTGTAACTAGCCTACAGACAGAAAATTAAAGGCAATTACACAGTCTATTCATACATCGTCTCCCTAACCCTATCCCTCTCTAGTAGCTATTATGATCAATGATACTAAAATTCTCTTGGAAATTATTATATTGCTCTTATCTGGCTAGAACTTTTCTCCCAGATTCTTTTGCAACCAGTTTTTGATCTAGGGGAATGCTTAATCATATCAGACTTTACTTGCAGTTTGAGTTGGTATATAAGTTTATCAGCACAGTAAAATTAAGTCAAGTATATGCATTATATTTTCTCTGTCAGCTCTTCTTTCTCTGGCCCTTTTCAGTTAAAGTGATTTTGCCACTGATTTTTTAAAAAAAGTTGATTTTATCTGCAACTTTTTTGTAGTACACGGTATAATAATGACATTCACATTTGGAGAAAGATCTGGATTTCAGTCCAGTTTTATGCTTTCATGAAATATAGCCATATCTTGATGAGATAATATCTTCCTTTTATTGGGACATGCATGCATTTTCATTATGAAATTCAGTGGGATTGGAAGACAATCTTGAGAAATGTAAAACCTTTGAACAAACAGTGTGTAATACACTAATGAACTGATTTTTTTTTGAAGGGAAGAAGTTGACAAAAGGGTGGATGAGAAGGCATATGAGTCAGAAATTCAGGCTGAAATAGCTGAATTGTTTGAAGAAAGCAATGAAGAGTATGAAAAGAAAATGGAAAAATATAAAGTTGATCTTCAGGAATGGAAATCTTGGAGGAAGGCACAGGTTGATGACTTAATGCTTTTGTGTTCTTGATAGTTTTTCACATTTTCACAGATAGGACATAGCAGTGTAAAATGAGAGGATGGTGATAGTACAAAGTGAACAGGTGGTTTCATAATATGGCCACAATAGCCAAAATTCAACAGTGTCCTGAAGAATAGACTTTGACAGGGAGATGGGATAGAATTTTCTTCTCTATATTCTGCCATTTATAAAAGGACAGCTGTGTTAGTCTTTTGCACCAATGGATGGTAGGATATTTATTATTACTTTAACCCTTTGTGAACTAGGCTCTACTTTATCAAATGCATGGGGTTTTCTCCAGAATCTCAGCCAATTATATAGCCAATATTAATCATGTGAGGTCACTGCCAGTACTTCTGCATTTATTTTCACATTGACCCAATTGTTTATATTCCTCTTCTCAACTGTGGGTTTTGTATACAATTTATTATTATTATTATTATTATTATTATTATTATTATTATTATTATTATTATTATTTTATGACACAGCAAACAAGATAGATATGCTGGATTTCGTATCACAAAAATCACAAGTCGAACACTTCCCAAGTGTCTAGGACTGTGTGATGTAATTTTGGATGATGTGCGCAGATCCCAGTAGGGTGGCCTTTTGCAGCTGGCAGATCGTAATTTTGTCAATGTCTAGTGTTTCCAAATGCTGGCTGAGATCTTTTGGCACGGCACCCAGTGTTCCCATCACCACCGGGACCACCTGCACTGGTTTCTGCCAGTCTTTGAAGTTCAGTCTTGAGGTCCTGATAGTGGCTGAGTTTTTCCTGTTGTTTTTCGTCAATGCAACTGTCACCGGGGATGGCAACATCAATGATCCAAACCTTTTTCTTTTCCACAACTGTGATGTCTGGTGTGTTGTGTTCCAGAACTTTGTCTGTCTGGATTCAGAAGTCCCACAGTATCTTTGCGTGTTCATTTTCCAATACTTTTGCAGGTTTGTGAACCCACCAGTTCTTTACTGCTGGGAGGTGGTACTTGAGGCATAAGTTCCAATGAATCATTTGGGCCACATAGTTGTGCCTCTGTTTGTAGTCTGTCTGTGCGATTTTCTTACAGTGGCTGAGGATATGTTGAATGGTTTCGTCAGCTTCCTTGCACAGTCTGCATTTTGGGTCATCAGCTGATTTTTCAATCTTGGCCTTAATTGCATTTGTTCTGATGGCTTGCTCCTGGGCTGCAAGGATCAGGCCTTCTGTCTCCTTCTTCAGGGTCCCATTCATGAGCCATAGCCAGGTCTTCTCCTTATCAGCTTTTCCTTCAATTTTGTCAAGGAACTTTCCATGCAATGTTTTGTTGTGCCAGCTGTCAGCTCTAGTTTGTAGTGCGGTTTTCTTGTACTGGTGTTTTGGCTGCTGTGCTTTGAGGAGTTTCTGATTTTTTACTTCAATCAAAGCAGGTTCTTCACTTTGCTTTACATATTCTGCCAGGGCATGTTCTTCTTCTTTGACTGCTTGTTTTACTTGTAAGAGTCCTCTGCCCCCGATCTTCTAGGCAGATATAGCCGGTCAACATCACTGTGAGGGTGCAGTGAATGATGAATGGTCATGAGTTTTCTTGTTTTTCTGTCCAAATTGTCCAGTTCCACCTGTGTCCAGTTTATGATGCCAGCAGTATATCTTACGACAGGTATGCCCCAGGTGCTTGTGGCCTTGATGGTGTTGCCTCCATTGAGAATTTTGAGAATTTTTCTGACCCTTTGTGTGTATTCTTTGCTGACCACAGTTTTCACATGTTCATGCTTGATATTGTCCAGCTGTAATATGTCCAGATATTTATAGGCGACACTTTATTGTTTGGCCATTAGGCATATTTATGCCCTCACTTTCAGTGATTTTTCCCTTCTTCAATGCCACTGTCGAACATTTGTCCAAACCAAACTCCATGCTGATATCAGTGCTAAAAATTCAGACAGTGTTAGTCAGAGACTGGATTTCAGTTTCCGTTTTCCCATACAGCTTCAGGTCA
Source organism: Anolis carolinensis (assembly GCF_035594765.1). Lineage (NCBI taxonomy): Eukaryota > Metazoa > Chordata > Lepidosauria > Squamata > Anolidae > Anolis > Anolis carolinensis. The sequence goes on from NC_085845.1 coordinate 112,951,638, forward strand.
TCCATGTACATCAGATGTGAAATTTTGTGAGATTTCTTAGATGTTTGATAGCCGAGATTTGTTTTTTGTAAGATTGTTGACAGAGGGATCATGGCAATAATGAAAAGCAGAGGGGACAATGAGTCTCCCTGGAAAATTCCTCTTCTGATGTTGACAAGTCCATAGCTTTCATTTCCAACAAACAGTTCAGTTTTCCAGTGCTCCATCATGTTTTCAATAAAGGTACCAACATTTTTACAAATCCCGATGGCATCCAACTTGATGATCCAACTGTGTGGGAGTGAGTTAAAGGCCTTTTTGTAGTCAATCCATGTCATGTGTAGATTAGCTTTTCGGCTTTTACAGTTCTCCAGAATCATTTTGTCAATTAATAACTGGTCTTTTGTGCCCCTGGTAGTGATCAACTTCATGGATTTTGGCTCAAACATCTGATTAGTTTACATGGAAAAATGGCCCAACAATTCAATGAGATGCTGCAGAAAGGAAGTATCAGTGAATGGCTAACAACTGGAAGAACATACCTGACACAAAAGGATCCAGCAAAAGGAGCAGCACCAGGAAACTACAGGCCAATAACGTGTCTGCCCACTATGTTTAAACTATTGACTGGCATCATAGCTGATAAAATTCTATCTTGAAGAAAAAAACATTTTGCCAGATGAACAGAAAGGCAACAAATGGAAAAGCAGGGGCACAAAAGACCTGTTGTTGTTGTTGTTGTTGTTGTTGTTATTATTATTTATACCCTGCTTTATCTTTCCCAAGGTAGACTCAAAGCAGCTTAACATAATAACATTAGCATACAATTTAAAATATGCAAATATGTAAACATTAAAACAGAATTAAATATAAACAGTATTTAAGAAACCATAGTTAAAAACCATTAAAACATGTTCAAAGTTAAACTATTCCTGAAATTTTGGATAATGTTCCCAAAAATCTGGTAGTAAGAACATTGTAATCCATAAAGGCTCACACTATAGTTTAATCTTTACATTTCCAAAGGCCGATTCCCACTACAAGACAAACACAGTAAAATAAGTTGTCTCTCTCTATATATGTGTGTGCGTGTGCGTGTGTGCGCATGCGTGTGTGCGTATCTCCTCCCTCCCTCCTATATGGGTTTATGTTCAGTTCTAAAGTTAATAAAAATAAAATAACTTAAACCATAGTGATGAAGATAAAAATATAACTCCATCCATTGAAAGGCCCTTCTCCAGCAACCGATTAATAGAGAAATGCATTTCTAAATGAAAAAAATGTTTGTCTGGCAATTGAGGAACATAGAAGGATCCAGCTTTATCTCCAATGAGAGAGAGTTGCATTCCCCAGAGCAGTGATGGCTAACCTCCCCCCAAACTGGGTGGACGGGTACTCAGGGTGGGGGGAATAGGCAAGTGTGTGGGGGAGGGGGGGCAGACAAGAGGGTGGGTGAGCATGCAGATGAGTGGGAGGGGGGCAAGCCAAGTGGCTAAGTGAGCAAGAGGAGCAGTTAGTGGGTGAGGGGTGACCAAGGAGTTGGCAAGCAGTGGGTGGGTGAGTGGGGGAGATCTGATGAAAGTTGTGGTACAGTAAAATCTGGGAGGCTGCAGTTTGTTCTGTTTAGTCAGGATAATAGTGTTTGAATTCAGATTCAAGACTTCTGGATATGATGTCCGACTTTAAAATATCCTTTAACCTTGTCCCAACCTCAGAGCAACAAGAGCTGTTGGGTTACAATTCTGATTATCCCAAGTCTGAATGGCAAATAATCAAAAGTGATCAGAGTTGTCATTCAGTAGCATCTGAGGATCCAAACTGGGTAAAATCTAAAAAGCACAAACCACTATGTAAAAACAAAAAATAGCTGGCCCTCTGTATCCGTGGAGTCTCCATTCATGGATTCCCCATCCATGGATTCAACAGACCCTTGAAGGCAACTATAAGGATGATGTGGCCCTCTATGAAAATGAGTTTGACATCTCTACCATTTTTTTTGCTTTTAAAAAAAAAATTAAAAATTTTTTTTACATTCCAACAATTAACAAATTTTTTGCGATGCATGTCTTATTTCAATATACATAATACCAAAAGTAACTAATGCTTAAATGACATTTTAAACGATCCTTTGGAATGTATCACCCACCCCCCTCCCCTCCTCCCGTTCCCCCTCCCCCCTGGAACAGCAATTCAATATATTATCATTGTATCATTTTAACCGTCTCCATCTATTTTGTCAATTAGGACTGACCATTTCCTGAACCAGTCTTGTTCTTTTAGAGTGTTTGTATATTTTCTTTTCCTTTGATTAATGAAATCTTTAATTATATATTCTGATATATAAGACCACCAAGTTTCTACGTCCCATTTTGTCTCATCCCTCCATCCTCGGGCTATCGTGGCTTGTATTGCGGCTGTCATATATTTTAGAATCTCGGTCCAATTATTGTTATTGTCCCTTACCTTTATTGTGAGGGACATAAATCTGGCTTTGTCCCATATTAATTTTTTCCCTATTATTTCTTCCATTTCTTTTCTTATTTTACTATAAAAGATTTGAATTTTTCTACAGTCCCACCACATGATTTTGATAATGGTAGGCTATAGAGAAAGCTTTCACTCAAATATCACAACACATGGACCATAAAGTCATAACCAGCACTTTGACATTTTGATAGATAAGTAATAAATGAAATCATTACAATAACACAGTAACCAAGGTATTTTTATCATCTGCCCTGTTTATTCCTTTACAAATGGAAACTCCCTTGGGGATGAAAAATGAGAAGAGGCAACAAATCCCTGGAAAGAGAGTCGATAGAAGTCCTTTGTTAGCATGTGGTATCCTGCTGATGGCATGATAGTCCTAGGAGAACACTTCCCTGGCAAATAACAACAACAACAACTTCTTTATTTTTGTATGCTGCCACCATCTCCCCGAAGGGACTTGGAGGGCTTACATGGGGACAAGCCCAATCACATTTGCATCATAAAATATACAATTAATAATACAATTATACAATTAATATACAATTAAAACACAAGTATCGAACTAAAAACAGATTAAACAAACCATGGTTAAAATAGCATAACTATAAAACATTAAAAAACTAACAATCATCCATGAACCTTTAGGAGGTCCAATCTTTGATAATGTTTTTGCAGCAAGCAGACATTTGTGTTTTATTTATTTTTCTTTATCCTTTTATTTTAATTTATTATTTGTGAACTATCTAGAATTCAAGTTCAAGTTCACTTTATTATGGTCAGTGACCAGTTTGAGAGAAGAGGGACGTAGTCCCATTATCTGGAGTTGGAAGTTCTTGTTTACTGATATATTTAGTTGTTGTTTTTTACAGAAATTGTCTTCTTTGGAAATGATAACATGTTTACAAAGTAAATGACAGTGTATAAATCATTTCTACTTAGGAGGTCTTAATGAGAAACATTTGGAACGATGATATACATTCATATATAATGATATAAATTAAACTCAAAAAAACTAGACACTAAAAATATCAAAACTTTGGTATGGTATGGGTTTTTTGTTTTTAGATATCAGGCATTTTAATTCATTTCATTTGATCATTTCCTAATTATGAGAAATAGCCAATTTGCTAATATTATGTATGTGTTTTTAATGATAGGAAATAATTTTAATGTTTATAGAAAGTCAGAAAGAAAAAAAAGAAATCACATAAAAACTTAGAAGATGAAGAAATACTTGAAGAATCTGAATGCATTGATGAACATGTGAAGCCTGTTCCTCCACCAGTGGTTGACAGATTGCAAATGGAACTGCAAGTTCGAGAGAGAGCTGCAAATATTAGAAGGAAACCAGGAGAGCCTGTTTTAATTCCTGAGTTGACCTTAACAGGAAATATCACTCCTAATGAACTTTGTCCTAGGTGAGTTTGCAGTTTCAATTTTTGTGACAGTAACCTAAAAACATTTTAAATCTATATTGCTACTGGTCCATACAACCCTAGAAGCTGTAAGTCAATTAAACTACTTTGAGATTGCCATTTGATTTTTTGATTGTTTTATGTAGAGTATTTCTATATCACCTTCCAGCCTATCAGGGTTTTTGACTCACCTATTTGGGATCAAAGTCTACAATTTTTTTTTTTTGGGGGGGGGGGGGGGGTCTTGATTCAGGGAGAAGTTTGAACATGGGTCTCCAAATCCAAGTACAGCAATATCTGCATTGAACTACATTACTTATTGCTTATTCTTATAGTGCCTATGACATCTTCCCATCATCATGTAAGAGAAACATGCCATTAATCCCAATCTGTCATTTTAATGACTCTCAAAGGTGCCAAAGATGTTCTGAATTCTGTAGCACTTTGGCCTTTCCGTCAATTTGTAATGCCATAAAATTCTGTTTATGTTATAGTCATGTTGGAAACTTGTTCAAACTATTGTTCCATCTTATTAAATATGAGCTTGGGAACAGCAATTACAGTGAATAAACATAGGGTTTGGTAGGCTCAGCCTTCCAAGTCCTCTTTGGGGAAATACACATGATTCCAGGAACTGGGGGTGGAAATTGTATTACATTGGAGATTGCGTTGTTGAAGGCTTTCATGGCTGGGATCACAGGGTTGTTGTATGTTTTCTGGGCTGTATGGCCATGTTCTAGAAGTATTTTCTCCTGACGTTTCGCCCACACCTATGGCAGGCATCCTCAGAGGATACCTGTCATAAATGTGGGCAAAACGTCAGGAGATAATACTTCTAGAACATGGCCATACAGCCCAGAAAACATACAACAACCCAACATTGGAGATTCTCCAACATAATTTTCTATGAAATTTGCTGACACATTGCCTGGGATTTTAGTTGGTTTGAGAGGAAATACTTGGTTCTGATTGTTCCTTTCAGAAATTCGCAAGGTTCCTTTTTTCTATTCTGGAAAGGACATTATAAGATGGCAAAACACTGTGTGTTTAAGAGCTGCACACCTAAAGCATTTTGGGAAAGGTGGATGGGCAGAAAGTAGCTTTGTCCTACTTCAGTAGAAGATTGTTGTTACCAAGCTCCTATGGCTTGTTGTTACTGTACTTTTGATGTTGGACATATATATAGAATACATGTTATTGATTAGCTCTTAGGCCGTATCAAACCAAACCAAACAACAAGGCTTGATAGGACTTGATTACACTCTATATAGAAATTTAAAATAAGACACTTATAACAATACAGTAAATAAATACAATAAAACTGAGTATTCTTCTTCTTCATTTGGTCAGTAGTTTCTGACTCTTCGTGACCTCATGGACCAGTCTGCGCCAGAGCTCCCTGTCGTTCGTTGCCGCTCCTAGTTCCTTCATGCCTGGGTAATACTCAAAACTGAGTATAAGGACATACATATAGTTTTATACTTAAAACTGAGTATAAGGACATACATATAGCTGCAGCAATAGTTTCTGAAGTGATGCATACAGAAGCAAAGCACACAGGTGAGACAAACAGGGGTGTTTGAATGGGTGGGGGGGGGGGAGACAGCACAAAGTGAGTGAGTTTGTATCTCTTGGTTTTTAAAGTTTTAGAAGCACTATGTTCACTAAGGAGCATTTTTGGATTACAACATTTGTCCTTAGTGTAGGCTGATGTACAAAGTAATATTTCAATAAGATGTGTATATCAACGTGCAGTTGTTTTTTTTACAGTGGGAAAAATCTTGTTCTTCTGCAGGAGAGAATGGATTATAGCTTCTCAAGAATCATAATAGTTAAAGAGAATGTACAGACCTAAAATCTAATAATTGCGTGATTGACTTTTGTACTTTTGAGATGGGCACAAGATAATAGCTGCACTGTTTTGGCTTTCTATACATTGGTTTTAAGAATGTACAACATAATTAATGGCCTGAACTGGTAGATCAAGCTTTCTCAAGATATAGAACAGTTAAGCCTAGTGGGCATAATCTGCCTTTTCCTCTTTATGGTGGATAGGAGGTATATCAAATGTATAACAACTGCAACTGATAGGCAGGTTGGGAAGACTCAATCTCCATTTAATGAAAGAAGGAAATGTAGACCATAGTATTATCTAATAGTGAGATTTACAATTTTGTGATATTCAGAGCCCTGTTACATACTCCAAAGTCAAATTTCTTTCAGGAAAATGTGCATGTTTTAAAATACACTTCTTTTGACCTCTTTTGTAGGGCAGAAGTTTTAAGACGTGAAGATGTAAAGAAACGATCTCTGTTCATAAAAGTTCTTTTCAACTCCAAAGAGGTATCGAGAACTGTTTCACGGCAAATAAGCTCAGATTTCAGAATTCATTTTGGGCAAATTTTCAATTTGCAAATATTCAATTGGCCAGAGAGTTTGAAACTACAGGTAGGCTATATTATGTTTTGAATTACTTCCATACATATACAAACACATATATACTGTATTGTTGTTATTGGCCATCAAGTCAGCTTCAACTCATGGAAATCTTACAATTTCAGATCTGTGTCTTCCTTGGCTGAATTCTGCAGCTTTGGATTTTCTTTTCACGTCTGAGGATATCAGCAATTGAATATCTATTTGACTTGAGTTGAGATATTTTATTAGATCTATAACTCTTGAATTAGATACAAAACTCTTTGCTGTTCCCCTGGTAGCTGATTGAGTGCATTGGACGTTCTCATCTTCCAATACTATCTTTTACTTTATTTTGATTATTTCATCATAGTGTTTTAAAGGTCAAAGTGCTCTATCACCAACTTTTTCTGCACACTGCTGACAAAAGTTAACTAAAGTGCCCTAATGTCTCTAAAAGATTCCCCCCCCCCTCCCACACACACTACCTGTGGGTTTCCCTTCCCATATATTTCTCTGCTGTGCCAGTGAGGCTAAACCACACCAGGTAATGATCATGAAAACTACGGAAGGCTTGTCCATACCCAAACTCTATCCCTCTGCCAAGAACATAACAGGTCCTAAATGTGTCCTACAAAACAGATGGCACTAGATATTAAGTCTTGAGCTACTTCTGATATAACAGTTCATGCATGGATATTGATTTCCCCAATAAACAAGGTGACTCCCAAAGCCACTGCCAAGACCAATTCAATCAGCTTTGAAAGGTAGACAGACTGTTGAGCAATGGGGTGGTGGGTACACCAACAGAGCCTTTTTCTCAGCCGCACATCTTGAAAAACAGCGCTCAAGCTCAGCAGACTGTGGGATCCTGATAGACTACTGCTGTTCGACCTCTCTGCTCCCCTTCCCTACAGATGGAAAATGAGATTTCAGAAAGAAATCCTTTTGTGTTGTCATGCATGCATGTACACATATTCTTTCTCTGTTTCTTTTTCACATATGTCTTCCTTCTTGTCAACAATTATTTATAGTTACATACTGCATGACACTCCTTAAAGTGTGAATGCAAATTGTTCTTTGTTAACTTGGTTTGAGAGTACCTCCTCTTTCCAGTCCTGTTCAACTTTGTGTCTGCTATGTGTCAATATCCACTAACTTAGTCTGCTTGCAGTACTGCTTTCTCCTGATACAAGTTCTCACCCTCTAGTCCAGGCATGGGCAAACTTCGGCCCTCCAGTATTTTGGACTTCAACTCCCACAATTTCTAAAAGCCTACTGGCTGTTAGGAATTGTGGGAGATGAAGTTCAAAATACCTGGCGGGCTGAAGTTTGCTCATGCCTGCTCTAGTCTTTGGAAATATATGTAATCTCATTTGATGTTTTAAAAATAACGTTTCAGACTTCAGAAGATATGTAATGACCCACAGTGTGAAAATCAAAAACGTTTTCTACTCTTTGCTGCAGCTATATGAAACAGTTGGACTTGGCACTACTAACTTATTAATGGAAGTATTTATTCCAATCCCTGAAACAACTGTGCTAACTGGGAGAGCTCCAATAGAAGAAATAGAATTCAGCAGTGACCAACGTGTGATGTTGGACCATGAAGGAGTGGGGAGTGGTATGGAGCTTTTATTATTGCTAGTTTTATTTTGTGTCCAAAGATTTAAAATTTACTTGTAAGGCTGTAATGCAGTGGATAGATTGCTGGATCTAGATTGTAAGGACCTAGGTGCAAATTGCCACTCCACTGATAGCTAATCTCAATATCTTATTCTAACAAGGCTCATTTAAATATCTTGTTTTGATGTTTGGCAAATGATTTCAGACATGGTCTGCTCTTCCAGATATTCTGAAACCTTCTTCTCTTATGCTAAAAGTGTAGGCGGAACCACACAATTGAAATATTTGCTACTTCAACAACAGTCAATAGTTTGTGTTGCATCTAAATAAAAGCAATAGAGCTGTACAATCAATGAAAAAATGTTTCAAAATTCACTACAAAATTAGGAGGTGTCGGCATTTTGTTTCTAAAGTGTTTCTAAAGTATTTCTAAAAATATTGTTAGTGAAAATTTCATTACTCTAACGAGAGCAATTAAATTTCGTTACTTTTCGTTATAATAATTGAGCAAGTGGGAAAAATTCAGCGGCTCCTTTCTCCCTCATTTTTACAGCTATTGAGGTAAAACTTTCCATAATGGTAGAACACATTTACTGCTGTTAGTCCATCTAGTTTCAGAATGTTTCACTTATCCACAGATTTTTTGGGGGGAAATTCCTTACAAACAACATTTTAAAAAACTACAAAAATTATCTCCTTGAATTTTCTATATCATCATCATCATTTAATTACTTATTAATTGTCCTCCATCCAAGATGCTCCAGGCAATTTACAAGATAAAATTGTAAAGGATAAAAATACATACATACAAATACTGATAAAATTAACATAGATCAAAAGCTCTAGTAAAAAGCCAGATCTTAAGTGCTAGGTAAAAGGCCCTAACTCACGCATGGCTCTCATATAGGGCGGCAAGGCATTCCATAAGGCAGGGGCAGAAATAGAAAAAGTCTGGTTCTTTCCAAGTGCACTTCTCTAGGACCCGGTATATAAAGTAAGTCACGTTGGGATGGTTGTTGCGACCTCTGATGATGGGAGAAGGAGAGACGATTCCTAAGGTACAATGGTCCCTGGCCGTAAAGAATTTTAAAGGTCAGAACTAGCAACTTATATAGACCACGGTAATCAGTTGGAAGTCAATGCAAATGCTGCAGCACTGGTGTTATATGGCATTTCATGGGTTTTCTTGTGAGTAGCCTGGCTGCCACATTCTGGACAATACAGAGCTTTCGGGTCGTAGACATCGGAAGGCCAACATACAGGGCGTTACAATAGTCCAGCCTAGATGTGACCTGGCATGGATGACTGTTGCCAGAGCCTCATCAGATAGATCGGGTGCCAGTTGCCTCGCTTGTCGTAGATAGAAAAAGGCCTGTTTGTATATAATGACAAGATAACAAAGAATCATTCTCCCCAACTTTCAGAAATATTCATATATCTACTAATTTTAGGAAATTTTATAAAGTTTTGACAAAATTGTTCTTTGCTTTTTAAAAAGCCACAACAGCTATCTTATTGAATGTCTTGCATATTAAGCAATAGAACTTCCATTTAGGGATTTCTTCCCAGCCCTGCACAGAGATTTACTTACTAGAAGTATCAGTCGGTCTTCCTCTTTGCAGATTCAACAATTTATTGGAACTCTGGATGACTGCTGCTATATAGGTAAAATAGCTCTCCCCAGTCCTGATCAGGGCTTTCTGATTCCAGCAGAATTCTGGAAAATGTAGTTTAAGACAGGGCCTTTTGAATTCTCTGGCATAGGGTTCCTCACCTTCTCAAACTACATTTCCCAGAATTCTATGCTTTCTCAGTCTCTTTCCCAGCGAACACTGCTTTCTCCTTGCAGCTTTCCTCTCCTAATGGCAAGAAACCATTAATTTAAAGAGGAAATGCAGACTTTTTGGCTTTGCTTTGTTTGCTTGTACTGAACATGAAACTGACTTTGGGAGGCTTCCGAGGTTTACAAAATTCAAATAAAACATATTAGGTAAGATTCAATTATTAAGTTTTTGACGCAGGGTTTGCCCACATGTTGGATATCGCGTCATAAGTATGAATTTAACAATTTTGATCTGACTTACAAGGAATAACGATAATTTTGCACAACCCTATAACCTAATATGTTTTATTTCTTATTTCAGGTGTACCATTTTCCTTTGAAACTGATGGTAGTAATAAAATAATTTTAATGACATCTGGTAAAGTGTCCTGCTGTCTTTCCTGGGCAGTTGGAGAAAATGGAATACCACTGATTCCCCCTGTATCGCAGAAGAATTCTAGAGTCTCAAGGTGATGAATATTAACACATATTTCCAGAATCGTTTAGTATCTTGCCATTAAAATAATACATAAACAATTCTAATGGCAAGCAGTTTTATTACAAATTATTATAAATTTCATTATAATCTTGAGGTGACACAAATTAAACAGCATTCCTGTAATCACTGCTATTTCTCCACTCAGATATTCAGAAAGGCCAGAAGCAGAAAGATTAAAGGGGTTTGGTGCTTTTTAAAATGTTCTCTTGGGATGGGCTAAGTTCTTATCTTTTGCCACTTTACTCAGAGGAAGAGATGACTTTTTTTCTGACAAGAATAACGGTATAGCGCTCACATTGGCTTATGGATAAATCAACCCAGGTATTTGAGCTGATTTTTAAACTAAAATATGTAATAGAGTATAGAGGGCAGGTATTGTTAGAAGCAAATTTGGAAAATTGCATCTTTTGGGTACCTATATATTTTATGTCTGCAAAGACAAACTGATTGAAAGTTAGTATATGAGTCCATACCTCGAAGAAAAAATCATTATATAAGAGCATTTCTTTTCCCTGCTATGATTTCTTCTAACTATGCTTTTGTTGTTGTTGTTGTCATTTGTCACAATTTCAGTGCTTTAAAAAATATTGATGCCATTGCATCAATTGGCACTTCAGGATTAATGGACATGAAAAAACTGGCTAAGTGGGCAGCAGAGACGAAGCTTGATCCAAACGATCCAAGCAATGCAGCCTTGATGCAGCTGATAATGGTAAGACATTACCATGAAATTATATTTGCAAAAGTTCTGGTTTCTAGAACTTTCAGACAGAAGATAATTGCCAATTTTATTAGAAAGTCCCTTTGTTATTTGTCTATCGATGGATAGATGGTCATTTCAGATGTTAACAAGTAAAGTACAGGCAGCCCCCAAGTTCCAAACAGGATAGGTTCTGTAGGTTTGTTCTTAAGTTTATATTGTGTTATATTGTATTTTTCCCGGGCATGGCCCCATGTAAGCCGCCCCGAGTCCCCATTGGGGAGATGGTGGCGGGGTATAAATAAAGTTTTATTATTATTATTATTATTAAGTTGAATTTGCATGTAAGTCAGAACAGGTACATTGTTTAAGCGTAACTCCAGCCAAATAGGCTCTTTTCCTAGTAGATTGCTAGAAAGTCCCCTAACCAAGCATCATCTTTGCATTTGGATAGCAGGTTGCTAATTCCTAATGTATTTGGTTACTTATGAGAACCTATTACTATTTGTAACAGTTTTTCTATAACTTTGCATTATTTGTTTAGGCTGCTGGAAGTGGAGATGCTTCTGTTCCTGATTTCTTCAGACTAGAGCAATTGCAGCAAGAATTCAATTTTGTTTCTGATGAGGAGTTTAACAGATCCAAAAGATTCCGACTTCTTGAGCTCAGAAATAATGAGGTGGCTGAATTTCGGAATTATAAGTGTGTTCCATCACTGGAAAGAGAAATTAGTGATAAAGTCTTCCAGGTAGGAAGCGATTTAGAGTCGTTGTGATTAAATTGCACACTACAATGTTGTCTTGCACTTCTTTCAGATGCTCCCCTTCTATCAGATAACCTCATGTCCACATTGTTTTAAATCTTCGTATGATACAGCTCCTTTTAGAGGTTTCATAGCTTGAGTGAGAATCCTGTGCACTCCTCTCAGGTTGTTTCAGTGCCCTTTGACAACATTATTTGCTGAAAAAATGGAAAGCTACAACTCGTAGAAGTTCCCAGAAACCGTGGTTCTCCAACTGAACGAAGTGTAACCTTTTGTTACACACTTTAAAAAAATAACAACAGATTGATGTTTCTGATAACGTTCAGTTCTCTTTTTTCCATTAAAAATAAGATCCATGCAACCTTGAGTAGGTTATGTGAGTACGAAGTTGACTCACAGATTTCTGAATCTGATGTAGATGATTCACAGTAAGGGTCCTGTGTGGCTTTGTCATTTATTCAGTATATTCTCACATGGAATTGAAGGAAAAGATAAGGATGCGCTTTTCTTACTGATTCCAGGATCAGCCACTGAAGCTGGTTTTCACTTTCAGGAAGGAATTACTTTTTTCCTGAACATAATTAAATTATTTGCCTAGTATGCTGCCTATCTGTGGACTTTTTTTACTGAAAGATGTAGCCCCTTCTACAATGTCATATACTCCAGATTATTATTATTATTATTATTATTATTATTATTATTATTATTATTGACACAACGACGTTGTATGACACAGCATACAAGATAGGTATGCTGGATTTCGTTTCACAAAATCACAAGTCGAACACTTCCCAAGTGTCTAGGACTGTGTGATGTATTTTCGGATGATGCTTGCAGATCCCAGTAAGGTGGCCTTTTGCAGTTGGCAGATCGTAATTTTGTCAATGTCTATTGTTTCCAAATGCCGGCTGAGATCTTTTGGCACGGCACCCAGTGTGCCCATCACCACCGGGACCACCTGCACTGGTTTCTGCCAGAGTCTTTGAAGTTCAATCTTCAGGTCCTGATAGCGGCTGATTTTTTCCTGTTGTTTTTCATCAATGCGACTGTCACCTGGGATGGCAACATCAATGATCCAAACCTTGTTCTTTTCCACAACTGTGATGTCTGGTGTGTTGTGTTCCAGAACTTTGTCAGTCTGGATTCGGAAGTCCCACAGTATCTTTACGTGTTCATTTTCCACAACCTTTGCAGGTTTATTATTATTATTATTATTATTATTATTATTATTATTATTATTGTGTCAGGAGCAACCGAAGTTGCTTCTGGAGTGAGAGAATTGGCCGTCTGCAAGGACATTGCCCAGGGGACGCCTGGATGTTTTGATGTTTTACCATCCTTGTGGGAGGCTTCTCTCATGTCTCCTCATGGAGCTGGAGCTGATAAAGGGAGCTCATCCATGCTCTCCCCGGGTAGGATTCAAACCTGGCAGCCTTCAGGTCAGCAACCCAACCTTCAAGTCACAAGGCTTTTATCCCCTAGGCCACCGGAGGCTCCTACTCCAGATTATCAAAGTAGGTAATCCACATTATCTTCTTTGAACTGGATTATCTGAGTTTACACTGCTATATAATCCAGTTCAAAGCAGATAATCTAGATTTTATATGGCAGCATAGAAGAGGCTTTAAAGAACCTTGAAAGAACCTTGATGTCAGATTGAGGTTTTAAAAAGAGATTAGGGACAACTCATAAGTACTTGTAACAATCCTTGTATTTTTACTTTAAGTATTGAAGAAAGAAGTGCTGTGCTAGGATTCTGGGAGACCAGGGTTCGAGACCCACTGAATGCTCTTAGTCAAGCCACACTCTCTCAACCTCAGAGAAAGCTAAAGTCAAACCCACCTTCCCGAAACAGATCCTGCCAAGAACATCCCTCTAATAGCTTTGCCTTAGGATAACTATAAATAAGGAATTATATGAAGACACTCAGGAATAAGTTAAAAGGCGTTCCTTTCAGGAAACTAGTTACTGGTGAAATATCAGATGCACTCATCGTGTTTGTGGGCTTTCCCTCATCAGGTTGGCTAGTATTAAACACAGGAAATGTTGGTCTGATCCAGCATGGCTCTTATTGTGCTATAGTATTTATATAATGAAAAGGAGATGTCTCAAACTCATGTGTTATATATTTCGTAACTATCTTTTTTGCTTGGATCCTATAATGCAGGGCCATATCCAGAAAAAAAATTGAGGGGAGGTGTTGAAACTTTTTTATTGAATCATGAAGAGTAGCTCCATAATGCAAAATAATTTAGAAATCAGGCTCCATCGATAAACTTCAGTGGACACTCATGGGGATTTGGTTAACCAATAAATCCATTTTTTTAAACCTGAAAAAAAACCCCGGTTACAGCCCTGCTATAATGTTTAGATTTTTACTGGTTATGATACATCCACTCCAATTCATTTGAATCATACAGTCTGTATGTATTCATTTTGCTGCTCTTGTTGTTTACACAATTACTTCTTAAAATTTACAGATAATAAAGGAACTACACTATACAGTAAAATTAATTGCTAGCATAGATGTGATCTGCCCTTTTGCCCTACTTGCTACATCTGTTTTTATTCCAAGTGACAGATATAGAATGTTCTATTTTTTGGGGGGGAATTCTGATTTTCTGCCTAAAAGCAAGAGATAAAATAATGGAAAGAAAATTAAATGTATGTGTTTGCCTATACGTTTACTGGCACCTGAAGTAAGGTAGAGCAATGCTTTGCAAGCTGTCAGATTTGGGCTGTCCACAGTTATGTTCGGGACTGGCCCTACATTTGTGCCCATTGTGCTGTCATTGTTTCTTGCATTCCTGGAAGCTTTCCAGTTTGAGTAGCACTTGTGTAGGGCATTTAAAGAAGACATCTTGGTTGACATTTTTTTTCCTAGGACTATGAGAAGAGATTGCATGAGAGGAATGTAGTTAATACCAAAGATCACCTGGATGCACACAGAGCATTAGTTGCAAAGTACCTCCAAAAGGTAGGAAATAAAAGAGTTGCCTTTTATCAGTGAATAGCTGACTTAGTTTGGTAACATGGTCATAAGGTGTTAAGTATGTTAAATCGCAGCCTCAGCAGCCAATCTCTGGTACCTTGCATCTAATTTGCATGTTTTTTTAAAATGTCAATTTCATGGGTTGGGAGCCAAGCAGGGTGCATATGTGAAGGGAAAGATTAAATCTTTTCTTCTCATCTCCAGTCCTTGAGGAAAATCCCTCTATGGAGAAGGTATTTGCTTTGGTACAAATTTTTGTTTTAACTGTAGCATTATACTACCCATTTTAAGAATTTTGCTGATTGTTACTTTTCTCTTTTACCAGTGATTCTATATATATACCACTTATGCAGATTCTCTGAGCCAAAATGTTGCCTAAAATTTAAATATAATCTGCAATATAATAACATATCACATGGCACTTAGTTAAAAGTTAACCCTGGGAATAATTTATAAAACACATAGAAATATGGAACCAACTAAAAATCCAAATACAGTAGAGTCTCACTTATCCAACACTCGCTTATCCAACGTTCTGGATTATCCAATGCATTTTTGTACTCAATGTTTTCAATACATCCTGATATTTTGGTGCTAAATTTGTAAATACAGTAATTACTACATAGCATTACTGCGTATTGAACTACTTTTTCTGTCAAATTTGTTGTATAACATGATGTTTTGGTGCTTAATTTGTAAAATCATAACCTAATTTGATGTTTAATAGGCTTTTCCTTAATCCCTCCTTATTATCCAACATATTTGCTTATCCAACGTTTTTCCGGCCCGTTTATGTTGGATAAGTGAGACTCTACTGTACTTGCCTTGAAATGAGCTATAGTGAATTGGTCCATTATGAGAGTACTGTCAGAGTAATTTACACAGCGCAGCAGCAGTTGGATGGAGTCAGAGGAATGGAGAACGAAGAGACGTCAGAAACGATAGTAAAACTATATACAAAGTTTTACTGTACAAGACAAACAGACTTGCAGACAATGGACTTGACTTGACCCACATTAACAAGTACAACTTTCAGTGTTTGTCCTAACGTATTGAGTGGTAGACAAAGATACTTCTTTAAGAAAAAGAATGATTGGATTCAGTTAGCGTTATTTTAGATTTCAAGTAAAGGTGGGGATTTTTTTTTCAGATTCGAGAGTCAGTTATTAACCGATTCCTGGTTGCAAAACATCATTTTCTCCATTCTGATCTGATCAATGAAGATGAAATCCCCACCCTTGGGTAAGGAAGATAATATAAAGAAAAATTGTATTGAGGTCAACTATTGACTATTTTATTTATAAGCTATATTCTCTTTTTTAAGTGCCTTTTTTAAAGAATGAAAGGGAACTAAATGTAAAAGCAGCCTGGGGAAAATGAAAATTAAACATTAAAGAAAAAAAGTAGATGTCGAAGGCTTTCATGGGCAGAATCACTGGGTTGGTGTGAGTTTTCCGGGCTGTATGACCATGTTCCAGAAGCATTCTCTCCTACCTAGTTTCCAACAGACCTCACAACCTCTGAGGATGCCTGCCATAGATGTGGGCAAAATGTCAGGAGAGAATGCTTCTGGAACATGGCCATACAGCCTGGAAAACTCACAGCAACCCAACAAAAGTGGAATTTTCAGAGCTATTGCAAATATCTCTGTGACAAAGTAAAATTTGATGGTGTACGTGTTTATGTATTTAAAATAATATAGGCTCCCAATGATCGATTTTAATACAATCACATCAAAGAAAGCTTTTGGCAAGGGCTTCTCATTTTCCAATGTTTTCTGAAAGCAAATCAATAGTTGTGAATGGAGAGTGGAAATTAAACCTGATTTTTTCTGGGGTGGAAGGGATATAGGGGAAGTGCGAGGAGAGACATTTTTGGACAAGTGGAAAGAAGGAAACAGTCAGTAGGATGCTGCATTAATTGAAGTTGCTTTGCTGAGCAAAAAAAAAAAAAGAAAGAAAGAAGACAACTCCTTTATGTTTATTCCATTAATGTTTTAAAATCATCATCATTATCATTATCACCATCTATGTAGGCAGTCCCTGAGCTACAAACATCCAATTTACATGATGCATGGTTAAGAATGGAGGCGAGACAACAGGAAGTGAAAGAAATCTACCCCTCAGAAGAAAAATTCACTTCTGAAACAGTTATCATGGGGAAAAGGTGTCTCCCATGAATCCTTGTTTTCACAACAAGCCATTTTTTCAAAATCCAATTCTCACACGGACAGAAAGGGAGGTGAAATCTTCTGAACAGGGGCACAGACAGCCCCTGTTCAGATTGGGACTCAATGTGCCGGAAAGTTTAAATGATTATAGTAGAAATAAAAGCATACAAAAAGTCAATTGGAATTGAACTATTAACCATATTAAAACAGTTTGAAATAAATACTTTTAAAAGATTATTTAAAAATGTTAGAACAATACAGAGCACCCTCTTACAGACCTTTCTTTACAAGTCTATATCAGAACTTTTCAAGCATTTCATATTGCTGAGACACTTTTTAGACATGTATCATTTCACAAAGCAATAATTCAGTTTTATTAGCAAACTGGAGATTAAAACAACACCTTATAAGATATACAGACACATATGTAAATTGTAATAATGGGGATAAACTTATCTCATGAAAACCTTTCATTCATATTTCGAAAGCTATATGGTTTGCAAGATAGTAGCATATATTTCCAAGATTTTTGTCATTTCTTGTTACCTTCATATGCCACACATACACACTGCAGCCAACACACTAACATGTTGTAACACACTATTTAGAAAATTCTGATATTTATGAATAAAAAGCTATTTGCCAAATGATGGCGGGACAGCAATGAGGAGAGAATTCTAGCCTTCCTTGGGAGGGGATTCCCAAGGGGCAGCAACTAAGAAGGTCTTGCCTTGTAAGCCCTGCAATCAGGCAGCAGGACAGAGAAAAGGTTTCTGCAGAGGATATGGGCAGGTTTATCTGTGGACATATGGTCCATGAGAGTGTTTGGTCCCAAGCCTTATAGGGCTTTATTGATTATAACCCAAACTTTGAATAGTGCCCAGAGCTTCTGGATTAGGGGACTTGTACAATCCCTGTGTTGTTTATTCATTCAGTCGCTTCCGACTCTTCATGACCTCATGGAATAGCCGACGCCAGAGCTCCCTGTGTGCCGTCACTACTCCCAGCTCCTTCAAGGTCAATCCACTCAAGAATACCATTTATCTATCTTGCCCTAGGTCAGCCGCTCTTCCTTTCCCCCCCATTTTCCCCAGCATCATTCTCTTCTCCAAGCTTTCCTGTCTTCTGATGATGTGGCCAAAGTACTTCATCTTTTCCTCTAATACCCTGCTCTCCAGTGAGCAGTCGGGCATTATTTCCTTGAGTATGGACTGATTTGATCTTCTTGCAGTCCCAGGCACTCTCAGAATTTTCCTCCAACACCACAGTTCAAAAGCGTCTGTCTTCCTTCGCTCAGCCTTCCTCATTGTCCAGCTCTCACATCCGTACGGAATATCATTGCTTTAACTATGCAGGCCTTTGTTACCAGTGTTAAAATCCCTGTAACCTGAATCAATTCTTTTAATTGGATAGTATCTTCCTGAACAGTACCATCTGCTGGACATTTGAAAAATAATAGGATTTTATTATTTGTATTTTATTAAAGAAATTTATCTTTAGTTACTTTAAGCCATTTCATTAAGCATTTCAGAAATAAAGGCTCTTTATTTATTATTATATCTGTGATTAAAAGCCGTGTGTGTGCTGAAAGAATTACCATATGTAACACAATTTTTTTCTGGGTTATAAATGGCATTTCCTAATTGGTTCTATCATCAAAACATGAAAAAAAGTTTATTAAACTGCAAAAACTTGTTTTTTGTGGGACATCTTGCAGCACATTTTGTATAGTTTTTCAATGAATATCTCATAGTCTCAATTCAATATAGTTTGTGTCAGCCACAAAAACAAAGTTTCTGGAGTATAACAACTACTTTCAAAGTAAGTGTCACGCAATTAAACAGGAAATAACACTTTCAAAGCAGGAACAGATAATTTTTCAAATTTGGTTACATAATGTTGTAGTAAGAGTGTTGACTAATCTTTATCTGAAATGGCTGAGACCAGAAATGTTTTTAATTTTGGATTATTTCAGATTTTGTATTATCTGCTTGTGCATAGATGTACATAATGAGATATCTTTGAGATAGGACCCAAATCTAAACACAAATTCATTTATGTTTCATTCACACCTGATAAAATTACACCTGAAATTAATTTTATATGCAATATTTCTAATATTTTTGTCATGAAATAAAGTTTGTGCACCATGAGAGAGCAAACGTGTCACTATCTCAGTCACCCATGTGGATATTGTGGGATTTTGGAATTCCAGATAAGGGACATTCGATCTATAATAGTGTGTGCCTTTTAGTGACATGTATAATAATTTGTCTAAGAGCCCTTAGCATTTTTACGATCCTATCAACATGTATCTGCAAGTAAGTGCTACTAAACTCAGTGACACATACTTTCCCACAGCGTATTATTCAGCTAGAGTTACCTTTCCCCCTTTGTACTATCTTTCTTTCATGCCTCCTCACTCATACCACATCTAACATGATTTTTATGCACTGTACAGGAACCTAGGAAGATTAAGGTATTTATAAATAGTAGCCCCCCTACAGAGCTAATTGCAATGCAACCAAATATATCCTCCTGTATGAATGAGACAGCTTCCTGTTGAGAACGCGCACACAGTGCCAGGCAACCACAAAGTGTTTCTCTTTTAGTCTTGGTGCAATTGAGCAAGTTGAGAACTAGCCAAAGCACACTGCAATAAGCCACACAGTGAGACATACTTCAATTCTGCCTCTCAGTTCATTGTAGTTCAAGTGTGTGCTTCTGTTGTTTTGTTCCCTTCCAAATTGGCCAAGAAAACCGAACAATAGTGTGCATTCAATTTTAAATTGGAAATGAGGAGACAAAGAGATGAAGCAGAGCCGGTGGAATTCTGCAGTGGCAGCAGTGAATAGCTTTGTCTTTAATTTCTTTTACTGAATAGCATAAAATTCTGCTTCTGGAAAGTGCTGATTGAGCTGTTTGATACTGTTTTCCTAGTGACCAGACCTTGGCTACTCTATCAGCACAAATCAAATGTCTGTTTAACTGTATCGAACTGGTTATGTTGTTGTTTGGTCTCAGATGCGCAACTGCATGCAGATTTCTCGGTTTAACGATCTTCTGAAATGCAAACTTATATTCCATTTCATACTTAAAAATAATTTTTCACAAAAATGTGTGTTGCAGTTTGTAGTATTTGTGTAACACTGACACTGATTGTCAGTGGGATGCTACGCAGCTTGGGTCCTTTTTCAACTTTAATGTAGGCGTCAGTATGATTTGCAAGAGGCTGGGAAGCTTCTACAATAATGACAGCCTATTTGTGCAAGAAAATAATGCAATACTTTATAGCTTCACCCAAGCAAAACTGTGTTGAACCTAAGGTGCAAAATGAAATGTTTAAGTAATAAGGGAATTTGTCTTTGATTACATGTGATTTGTAAATGTTTTGTTAAGTTAGTTTGCTATATGCATGTATGCCATTTTGCTTGATTTGGTATCCACGTAACTGTTTTTCTTTTATTCTTTGTCTCTCTTTTTGTTCTGCTTTGCCTTCTGTTAAGTTCTGAAGGTCCAGGGTATGTTGTTAATTTTTGTATCTCTGTAGATGGTTGCTTTGTTATGTTCTGTGCATCCAAACAGGCATGATTTGTACACTATTATCATAGCTTAGATATGGCTGTATTATATAACATTAGCTCTGTTTTATGTTTTCTTTATGAGTTTCCACTGCATGTTTTGGCTTCATTTTTTAAATACCACATTTTGCCTACTTTAAAAATGGAAAAAAAAACCTGTGAAAATCTCTAATTTTGCCTTTTTATGTCTAGCATTTTGGGGCTCAGCCTTTTCAAATTGGCAGAGGTAAAACGACCTTTAAAACCAAGACGAAAGGAGAGGAAAAAAGTAACCGTGCAGAATCTTTCAGATGGTGACATAAAACTCTTGGTGAACATCACTAGAGCTAATGAGATTCCTACCAGAAAGCCAGCTGGGAGGTATGAAGCTTTTACTCAGTTTTTTAGCTAGACTAATTTCTTATTTCCATTATGAATCAAGATGTCAGATGCTTATGATTGAAAAAAACACATAAATTCAGTCCAAAGGAGAAATGAAACCAGGCTATGTCTGTTAAAAATGGTAGCTTGCTTAAGTAAGTTGATTTTCTATGGCACACAGTGGATGAAATTGACCATAAAGTCATACTGGGAGACCTACTACTTCATCACACAGGTCTTCGCAAGCATTGTAGGATGCACACTTCATCTACGGAATCCCATGCCGCCCATCACACAGCACACACTCACTTCTGGCGGGGCTCCATGGATGGAACTGTAGCACAAACATCCTATGACACTTTGTCCAGAACACATGAGGTTTCCTGTGTTTTATAGCGAGCAACAGGGCAAGTGCGGGGAAAGCCGTGTGGTGATGCTTCCCCCACATGTGATGGGTAAGTGTCTCTGTGGGCAAGGTGGGGAGCAATGGGATTGTCCTGCTGTCCTGTACATTCGCCACAAAGGCTGGCAAATCCCTCCACTGCCCCTCATCAATGTGATGAGGTTCTTAGATAGTCTTTTGGAACAGTGGTTCTCGACCTATGGGTCCCCAGATATTTTGGCCTTCAACTTCCAGAAATCCTTACAGCTGGAAAAAGGGCTGGGATTTCTGGGAGTTGTAGGCCAAAACACCTGGGAACCCATAGGTTGAGAACCACTGCTCTAGAATCTCTAGGTCATCCAGCATAATTCTGTGAGCAGCTTCCAGTGGAAGTTGATCACTGAATCTACATTGAGAACCTAGAGATTTTCAGAGAGCTGTTCTCTTGAGTAAAAAAAAATGATGTGCTTTTTATTCACATTTTCCCACATTTTGTGGGGGCCTTGCAAACCTAGTCATTGTGAAAACATGAAGTCTACTGTACTTTTTTAAATCTCCCATCTTGCTTTCATGCTACTCTTTGCTGCAAGGGTGCTTCTTGGATTGCCCTATCAGTTGAGGGCTGTTGTTGTTTAAACCTGCTTTCATCAGTGGTCAGAAGTCAGTTTAGTCAACCACTAACTCTATATAAAAGTGAAACTTGAAGTCTAGTAGTTTAATTTTGATGATTTTTTTAAAAATAAACTTTATATTTTAGATGTCTAGCATGTTGTCCTAGTATGTTATATCTGCCACAGATAAGCAGACACATTTGTTTATTATTTTAGAGACATGGATGTTCCTCAGAATCGAGTGGAGAAGGGTGAGAACTTGCCTTGCAAGTTTAATCAATTGTATTTTAACTCTTAGTATATTTCATCTGTTTATTATATAGACTACCTTTACAAACATTTTATGAAACAAAAAACTGAGAAAATATAACAGAAGGAATGTTTCTATCCCACAGTACTCCAGAAAGAGATTTGATAAAATTAGCAAAGTGCAACTTCAAACCTTCTTTTCAGATGAATTTTTTTTAATTGTCATGTTGGCAGTTCACTGTAATTTTTGTACATTTTCCTTTCTAGCAAACTTCAGCAGCCATCTAAATCATCATGGTCTTTCAATGAAATGTTTGCTGCTTCTGCCCCACCTCAGAGCCCAACACACAGTGTAGACTGGGCATTTTATCAAGTAAGTTAGCATGCCCTCATTCTTTTCCCCTACGAAGTTTTTTTTCTTTTTAGTTAATTATTAGAATAGTAAGTAATGTAACAAGTGTGAAATATATGCTTGCAAATGTGTAGTAATCTTCAGTGCCATTTAGGGGGAAAATGTTTGAAAGCTGCATTGTGGACCTGTGCTGCTATTTTCTATATACAGTAGAGTCTCACTTATCCAACGTTCTGGATTATCCAACGCATTTTTGTAGTCAATGTTTTCAATATATCATGATATTTTGGTGCTAAATTCGTAAATACAGTAATTACTACATGGCATTAATGTGTAATGAACTACTTCTTCTGTCAAATTTGTTGTATAACATGATGTTTTGGTGCTTAATTTGTAAATTCATAACCTATTTTGATGTTTAATAGGCTTTTTCTTAATCTCTCCTTATTATCCAATATATTCACTTATCCAACATTCTGCCGGCCCGTTTATGTTGGATAAGTGAGACTCTACTGTATCTAGTTCTAAGATACAGAGCTTCAAGATCAGAAAGCCAGATTTTACTTTGTTGAAAGTGGAGGCTGTAACTAAGGACCTCATCAGATGTGCGCAGGGAAAGCGGGGACAGCAAAGAGCAGTCTTACTCTGTTATCTCCCATTGAGGTCCATCTTCTCCCATCCCACGTCCTTTTCCCTTAGAGATCCTTTGCTTTATGCCATTTGGACTCAGGTAATACATGACTTAAAAGGCACTCTGGGCTCCATTTCTCTATGCTGCCAAAATGGAGCCCCACAGAGTCCCACCAGAAGTTGCTTTCTGTCATGTGATGGTCTCCGAGGGACTCTTTTCCAGCAGCATAGAGAAATAGGGAGAAGACACAGAGAAGACTGCGCCTGATGAGGTTGTAGGACTATCTTTCACCTCTCAGCCCTTCATATCAGCAACAGTAGGGACTTTACAGGTCAATTTCTTGCTGTGTTTTCGAAGGCTTTCATGGCTGGAATCACATGGTTGTTGTGTGTTTTCCGGGTTGTATGGCCATGTTCCAGAAGTATTCTCTCCTGACGTTTTGCCCACATCTATGACAGGCATTCTCAGAGGTTGTGAAGTATATGCCTCTTGCCTCTTGCATGAGTTGGGGCTAAGGAATCCCTGTTCCCTGGTCACCCTAATCTGGGTGTTCATAAATCTTCTGGATATGTGCAGGTGGGACATTCAGCATGATGGCTAGGCAGCTTTCTACATACTTATGTATATGTGTCATTAACTAATTTTTAAGGATTCTGCTCTGAGCTTTGACAAAAAGCATGCCTTTTGTTCTCTTTATAGGTTTTGGTGCAACCTTTTGTAGAAGTCTCTTTTCAGAGAACAGTGTGTAGGACAACCACTGCTGAAGGGCCTAATCCAAACTGGAATGAGAAGCTTGAACTTCCATTTAGGTGCAAGTCGACCCTCTAAAGCATTTAATTCTGTTTCTTGTACAATGGATGATAATCTCACCTGGACAAGCATTTGAGTTGCTCTGTGTAAATCACTCCCTATTAGATCTTTTCTTTATTTACACCTGTGAACTAGAATGATTCTTATTCAGTTTTTATGGAAGAAGGAATGAAGTCAAAAACAAAAATGCTTCACCTAGGAGAACAAAATATCAGCATTGTCCTCTCAAATAGTATTTCTGCTCCTCTTCCTCAGTATTTTCCCAAAATTGTTAAATTTCTAGCATTACATAGATTGATGACCCATTCATACCATTCAGTTATAGTGCCATTATTCTATTTTTTTGGTTTTGGGATTTGTAGTTTAGGAAGGAGCTAGAGAGCTCCTTGGTCTACAAATCCCAGGATTCAATAGGATGGAACAACATCCTATTGAGAGTTAAAACAACAGCACTATAACAGTATAGTGCAAATAGGCCCTTGAGATACTGACAATTGTTCACACTTAGAATTTGTATTAGCTGGGTTGACATTTCTTTGGCAGCTTTGTCTATCCCTTTTTTTATGACTAAAATTTCTATCTAAATGCTCAGCTGGAGTTTTAATTTACTGTATAGGAGGTATCTATGGACAACGCCGGCTCTTTAGCTTAGAAATTGAAATGAAAACCCCCCCATGATACAGACTCAACTATACTTAATGTCTAGGGGAAACCTTTACCTTTACTTTAATGCTAAAAATTTGGGGACTGAGAGTAAATTTAATTGGAGATAGAAGAGTTTTTGTTTGGGAAGCCAGTCCATACTCCCCAAACTATGACTCTGACTTTACCCCTACATATCACAAGTCACTCCACAATATCCCTTACTATGTTTTCTCTTATGTCCCTCATTTAAATATGTGGTCCCCTTGGGGAAGGGAAGAGAAAGGAAAATTATTGACTGTCCAAACTCTGCCTTACCCATTGTGTGAGTCCAGGATGGTAAGCTCCCCTTGATCAGTGCTTGATCCTAGTCTTTCAGATAGCAATTCCCACAAAATGTTGTGTATGGAAATCTATGGGACATATTTGACATGTGTGAAAGAAAGGAAAAATGAGAGAAAAGTGACGATGGAGCAAAAGCAAATTATTCAATGGTCTGAAATTGTATATGTGTGATTACAAGTTGTGCAATAGTTTATTTTGAATATTTATCTCTATTTTTGAAAAAAAAAATGTAGAACCCCAGACGGTAACTACAGTACTTCCAGCTTACAGTCAGTAAAGGATGACATCTTCATTAACATCTTTGACGAAGTCTTGTATGATGTCTTAGAGGTGAGCAAAGCACACTATGTTGATTTTGTATCTTAGGAGGACAAAGTGCTGATAGCCAAATACTATTTGTGAGACACCAAATTGAAAATACAACAACAACTTTTTAAAGCAGAGATTTCTTCCAGGATTTGCCAGTCAGTTCCTTCCACATAAAGTTGATTTAATGTGTTGTTGAAGGCTTTCATGACCAGAATCACAGGGTTGTTGTGTGTTTTCCGGGCTGTATGGCCATGTTCCAGAAGCATTCTCTCCTGACGTTTTGCCCACATCAATGGCAGGCATCCTCAGAGGTTGTGAGGTATATTGGAAAAAACTAAGCAAGGAAGGTTTATATATCTGTAGAAGGTCCAGGGTGGGAGAAAGAACTCATGTCTGTTGGAGGCCAGTGTGAATGTTGTAATTACTCACCTTGATTAGCATTAATGGTGTCATCCAACCAGTTTTGGCAAATTCTTTGTTATTTTACTGCATTGCTGTTCCGGTTGAAGTTTTATTATATTAATGTTTAGCTGCTGAAAATTACATGTCAAACCCTTCCTAGGGGATTTGACAAATAAGCATTTGTTTTGTTTTTTGCATGAACCTGTCCTTTCTTCTTCATTGTAAATCAACTACATTATACCAGCTTCTCTTAATCCCAGTTTGTGTATGTGGGGAAGCTTGCTGGGATATGAGGAGACTAGACATGTTCTGCTTGTTAGGATTTTGTGATTTCTATTTAGGACAACCGTGAAAGGGAAAGTGGTGCTGTCCATACTCGCATTGAGAAGCATTGGCTTGGATCCATTCGTATTCCATTTACAACAGTGTATTTCCAAGGAAGAGTAAGTACAAGTTCTATAATGTGTTTCAAAGAATAGTGTGTGGGGGTGGTGGGAGTGGAGGTGTTAAAATCCATTTATTCAAATTTGGGAAAAATTCAGCTTTCTAGATGATGTTGGACTATTAACTCTCACCTTCTCTAGCCAATAGAGCCAGTGGTTAACGAATGGTGGGAAATGCAGTCCAGCAATATCTGGAGGAGTGCACATTGCCCTTACTGGCTATATTAATAACAAAACAAAATATGTGTTGTTCTTAACTGTTAGTTCTCAGGTGAATGTTGATTTTAAAAACGGTTGTGTTTTATTTCTCCTAGATTGAAGGTACATTCAAGATAAATATTCCCCCGGTTCTTCTTGGATATAGTAAAGGGAAAAATATGGGAATTGAAAGAGGCTTTGAATCATTTCGAAATCTAAGTGAAGGCTCTTTTCTATCACTGTTTCTTACCATTGAACCCCAGCTTATTCCTGGAGAATCTATTCGAGAAAAGGTAAAATCCTTCAAGTTTTGTTTCTGAGTATTAGTGTTGTGCATTCAGGGTAAACCCTGACCCATTTACTGTCCTGGCTTTCAGTGGGAGCCTCGATCCATTTTTTGGGAGCCTCCCAAAATTGGGAGGGCAGATATCTGTTTTCACTCTCTGGGGATGAAAGATTAGTTTTCTATCGGCCCATTATTGGGGAGGGGGAGGCTTCCCCTCCAGGCTTCCCCTCCCATACCTGCTTTAACAAGGCTTCTTCTTACCTGCTGTTTCTACTTTAGAAGAGACACTTGGCAGGCATGGGCGCTTCTAAACACCACACACACACTCTTTCCAAGGAATGTGTGTGTGTGTGTGTGTGTGTGTGTGTGTGTGTGTGGTGTGCAGGCCCAGAGCACCTGTGCCTGCCAGGGCCTGCATTCGAGCACCTCATACTCTAGAGTAAGAGGCGCTTAGCTGCAGGCGCTGGCAGGCAGGCACGCCACACAAGGAGAGTGCATGTATGGCATGCAGGCCCAGAACGTATGCACCTGTCAGGGTATGCAGCTAAATGCCGAGTAAGAGGCACTCGGTTACAGGTCCTGACAGGCACGGGTGCTCCTGCACACCACCCACACATACTCCTTGGAAAGGAATGTGTGTGTGGTGTGCAGACCCAGAGCCCCCGTGCCCCATGAGTCTGTATTGGTATGGTCAACTTCATTTACGCATAAACCATTAAAGATGTGTACTATATCTGTAGAATTTAAAAAAGTGTTAACTAAAATCCTTTATGGAAGTTTCATCTTTTAAAGTGGTGATTAGAATTGGGCAGTTTCAGAACATACCAATTCTATAGTGAGCTGTTGTTATGTTATTATACAACAAGGCCTACCAAAGTGACCAACACACAATTATACCAATGAGCATCATACGCTGATGTGCATTGGTCCAGTTGAGCATCAGGCATCTAGATCAGGGGTCCCCAAACTAAGGCTTGTTTGCTAGATGCAGCCATCCAAGGTAGTTTTTTCATCCCTGCCCTAAACTTTAGACAAGGGGTTGCCCTAAGTCTGAAATAATTTGAAGGCACACAACAACAAACCTAATTAACTTGACTATCCCATCAGCCAAAATCAGGCCCATACTTCCTATTAAAGTACTGGTAAGTTTATGTTGGTGAAAATGGTTCTTCATTTTAAATATTGTATTGCTCTTTCATATTTTTTTTGTTTGCACTACAAATAAGTTATGTGCAGTGTGCATAGGAATTCATTCATGTTTTTCCCCCCAATCATAGTCTGGTCCCCCAACAGTCTGAGGGACCATGAAGCGGCCCTTGGCTTAAAAGGTTTGAGGACCCCTGCTCTAGGAACTTCAGTCTAAATTTTGTCAGAGGGGAAGTCAAGAAATGGAGAAAAAGGAGAGACAAAAGTAACATGGGATAAACTCAACTATAAACACTTTATGTTCTATTTTCACTAGTACTGAAGCCCAAAGGCTTTTGCATTTTTGAGGATGTCTTAGGTGTTCTCAGCAGTTTTTTTTTTTTTTTGAGGGGGTTCCAGACATGGAATGGAACAGTCAAGTGTTCCATTGAAGCCAAGGATATATGGTCAATTGTTGGGAGTAGAGTGAAAAAAATGACAATTAAAGGCAAGGACATAACAAGAGGTGAAACACTGGGTAGGATAGCCTATGATGGTTCTTTTGGAAAATGTATTTTCATAAACCTGACATAACAGGCATGGGAATCATGTGGCAATTTAGATAATGTCTTTAGCATCTCTAACTAGTATAACAAATGATGAGGAATGTTGAGAGTTGAATCTGAGGGGCCTCATGCAATAATTGCATGCCCTATTTTGTTTTGTTGTTTTTGTAGACAACTGGGAACTTGGTTAGATGCTCTGCAGAATCTTCATCATTATGGGTTGCTGTGAGTTTTCCAGGTTGTATTGCATTCTCTCCTGACTTTTGCCCACATCTATGGCAGGCAGCCTCAGAGATTGTGAGTTCTGTTGAAAACTAGGCAAGTGGGATTTATATATCTGTGGAATAATGTCCAGGGTGGGAGAAAGAACTCTTGTCTGTTTGAGGCTGGTGTGAATGATGCAATGAGGAAACCATGAAAATGAACAAAATCTGGCTACTACTATTTAAAACCCTAGAATCAGGACAATAAATAAAGAGCAACACTAAAAAAAGAGAGGAATTCCAGATACGAAACAATCAGGGCCAGCTAACAACTCCCAGCAAAGGATTCCCCCAGGTAGGATGCAGCCAGGCGTTGAAGCTGCAAGGCCGTTCAGTTCTAATCAAGGTTGCCAATTGCAACAACAAACAGACAAGAATTCTTTCTCCCACCCTGGACATTCCACAGATATAAAAACCTCACTTGCCTAGTTTCCAACAGACCTCACAACCTCTGAGAATGCTTGCCGTAGATGTGGGTGACACGTCAGGAGGGAATGCTTGGCCATACAGCAACCCAGTGATTCTGGCCATGAAAGCCTTTAACAACACTTAATCATGATGTCGGTATAACTTCACAACTCTGTACATTTTAAAGATTATTTAACTTCGATTCTTACCAGAGACGTTATATAAGCTTAGTCAATTCTTGAGTTTTATTTTAGGAATCTGTATTTTATGATTTTATGCGTGTTTTAGATTTCACAGATTTTTTTTGTTTTCTTTCAGAAATAGTGTTAGCTAGTTTTCTTCAAGACAGAATTCAGTATTTTAGGAACTATGGAGGAGAATATAGCATATACCCTGGAGGTGGACTGACTTTTAAAAAAGTAATAGAAGAGAAAATTCAGTTTCAGTGTTGGAAGCCAGTTATTATCAAAATGTTAGCTAAGCAGCAGTGCTCTCAAAATGAACAGTTTAAAATTGGGAGAGGAGAAGGAAAAATAAATCAGGTAAGAAGAACCTATTTAATGTCTCCAAAAATGAAAAGACAATAATTGGGCTCAATCAGAGTTTTCAAGGTAGTCATTCTATAAAATATTCATTTTAATAATCAAGTCGTGGTGACAGAATTTCAAAACAGTTGTGTTTGCCTGTTCACATATATAATAATGTGAACACGGTGAAGAATACATTATTTTAAAAAAAAACATGTTATTCTTTTTTCTACCAAAAATGTCCATCATTATATTTGATGGTAAAGCCTGGGCAGAGGACTGTATGTCAATAAGGAACTCATGAAACTGTGTTCTCAAGATCCCTGTGATTGATGTTCATATCATCCAAATTCAAAGGCAGGGAGATGAGTTTTTTCAAATAATTGAATTTATATGTTTAAATGCTTAAAACTTCATTGATTTTTTATTTTATTTCCCATCGCTCACATCTTCTTCTCTCTTCTTGCTTGCCTTCTCCAATCTGGATAGATGAATGAAATGCTTAAGAAGGTACAAAATGTTTATGTGTGATGGTGGAGTTGGAATTGGAATTGTTTTCTTGTCTTGTACAGCTACCCCTCCTTTTTAAAAAGTACTCCAAATTGCTGTGTTATACCACATGTGTATATTCAGATAATGCAAAATGTGTGTGTATCTTTTTGTCATGATTTATCAAAACCCAGATAATTACATTTGGAACCAAAAATGCAACTATGTTTGCCCAATTCAGAAGTAAACCAAACTTCCTCAAAACCAAATAGAAGGAAGTGAGGATTGAGGATCTGAATATATTTGGATTAATTCTGCTTTTTGATTTTACTTTGTGTCTGCTGAACCTCACTGTCTTAGAGTCGTTGCTCCAAAGATTGCCTGCTCATCAATAAAAGGAAAGACAGATCGTGACAGTAGTACACATAATAATAATAATAATAATAATAATAATAATAATAATAATAATAATAATAATACTTTATTTATATACCGCCCTATCTCCCGGATGGGACTCAGGGCGGTTTACAGTCATAAAAGCAACACAACATTACATAACGACATAACACACATTATTAAACAAGGTAAAATAGTACAATTATAACGATAAATCACACTTACATGACCAGATCAAGGGGACGGGAACCATAAACCCAGTATATTAAAATGTATCATTTTAGGATAGGGAAATCTTGTGCAATGTATTCAGGCTCAGAAATCGGCGGTAGTCCAATATAATTACTCAAAATCCTGCCGACACCACCAGGTCTTCAGTTCCTTTCGGAAATTGGATAATGTAGGGGATTGCCTGATCTCTTTTGGCAGTGCATTCCAGAGCCGGGGGGCCACTGCCGAGAAGGCTCGTTCCCTCGTCCCCACCAGCCGCACTTGAGACGGTGGTGGGAGCGCGAGAAGAGCCTCCCCGGAAGATCTCAAGGTCCACACTGGCTCATAGGGGGAGATGCGATCACGGAGATAGGTAGGGCCCGAGCCGTGTAGGGCTTTATAGGTCAAGACCTGCACCTTGAATTGGGCCCGGCAGTTTATCGGCAGCCAGTGGAGCTGCTTTAATAGGGGCATTGTGTGCTCCCTATAGCCGGCTCCCGTTAGAAATCTCTTGAGATTGTGAAAATAGGGTGCTGCATGACCGCCCCATACCACTGGAGTCATTTATCTACCAACATTCAATGAAATTTGCCCTCTCTGGGAATTGTCTAAGTCCTCCAGTGATTCTATGTTATGTTTCACATTGCCATAGAATTGCTGTACAGGACCTAGAAAAGTCCTAGAGCGGATAGCACTAGCAGTTTTCTAGTTTCTCCAGGATGACTGTATGGTAACTTCTGGCAGAAGTCATTCATTTCTTCAGTAGGGTTAACCTTTGTACATAGTTTCCTGTTTCTATTGTAGGTTCAGGCATATATCCTTCCACCCTCCCAAACTGGGGTCATATTGGATATGGTAGACAGTGTGTCTTTGAAAAATCTGAGATCTTAGGTAGAATTACCGTATATACTCGAATATAAGCTAAGTTTTTCAGCCCTTTTTTGGGGTTGAAAAATCCGCCCTTGGCTTATATTCGGGTCACGCCGGCAGCGGAGCCTGGAGGTGAGGCTCCGAAGCCAGCTGACCATGGAGGAGGAGAAGAGGAGAATCCGCAGACAAGCCCCGGAGAAGAGGAGAAACTGCGGGAGCAGCCCCTTCTCCCCTTCCTCCTCCTTCAGCTAGCCAGTAAGAAGGAAGAGAAGGAAGAAAAGGAGAAACAGCGGCAGCAGCCCCTTCTTCTCTTCTTTCTCCTCCTCCTTCAGCT
Organism: Anolis carolinensis; assembly: GCF_035594765.1. Classification (NCBI taxonomy): domain Eukaryota; kingdom Metazoa; phylum Chordata; class Lepidosauria; order Squamata; family Anolidae; genus Anolis; species Anolis carolinensis. The sequence goes on from NC_085845.1 coordinate 112,983,298, forward strand.
GGCCAGCAAGAAGGAAAAGAAGGAAGAAGAGAGAAACGGGGCTGGCCATTGAGGCAGGCAGGCAGCTGGGGGATTGCAGGAGTGGGAGTCTCCTCCGTGCTTCCTTTCCCCTCCACCTGGGGTCGCCTCCTCTTCCTCCCCCTCCTGGCCCTCCCAAGCAGCCCTTTCCAAAGAGCCAAAGGAAGGACCCGCACCTGCAATTTCCCTCCCCAAGCTTTCCCCTTCCTCCCTTACCACCTCAGTTTTTCCTACCCCAGTCTTCCCTTTTTCTAGTTTTCCCCTTCTTATCCCAGTCTTTACTATCTCCATTCCCCAGCCCCTCTCTCTCCACTTTACCTCCCAGCCTTTCCCAGTTTCCAGTCTTTTTCCCACCTCAATCTTTTCACCTTCCCTCTGTCTCTGTCCAAATTTTCCAGCTACCCTCTTCCTACCTAATTTTCCTTCTTTTTTTTCAAACTCCCCTTCCCATTCCAAGTTTTTCTCATTTACAGTCCTTTCCCACCCCCTTCCCAAGTCAGTCTTTCCCATTTTTTTCTTATTTAGATACATACAGCACTTTCCCAAAATGTATAATGTAGTTAAAATAATCTATAATGATTATTGGATTATTATTGTTTTTGTTGTTGTTACATTTATTATTATTATTATTATTATTATTATTATTATTACATTTATTATTTTTCTGTTATTGTTATAATTGTATTCATTATTTTACTCATTATTATTAAATTTATTATTTTTCTCTATTATTGCATATAATATTTTACTCTTTATTATTATTAATATATGTATTATTTCACTCTATTATTATTATTATTATTACCAGTACATTTATTATTTTACTCTATTTATTATTATTACATTTATTATTTTTCTCTCTTATAATTGTACTCCTTATTTTACTCATTATTATTACATTTATTTTTCTCTGCATATAGTATTTTACTCTTTATTATTAATAATGTATTTATTATTTTTCTCTATTACTACATTTAATATTTTACTCTATTTATTATCATTACATTTATTATTTTATTTATTATTTTACTCTATTATTATTATTACATTTATTATTTTACTCTATCATTATTGTTACTATTACATTTATTATTTTACCTTATTAAAACAATGCTGTGGCGCAGGCTGGTTAGCAGCCAACTGCAACAAATCACTCTGACCAAGAGGTCATGAGTTCGAGACCAGCACATGCCTGCATTTGTCTTTGTCTCTGTTCTATGTTATGGCATTGAATGTTTGCCTTATATGTGTGCAGTGTGATCCGCCCTGAGTCCCCTTTGGGGTGAGAAGGGCGGAATATAAATACTGTAAATAAATAAATAATAAATAATAAATTATTGGAAAGGATACATAAGCAAATTTACTGGTACATTTAAGGAAGTTAGAATAATGATTTAATCAGAGGTGGATAGTGTTATTTTAAAATTACAGTTTTATGTAAATATTCAAAAACATTTAATCTACTGATGCCTCACTTAATGTAATTTTACTGGTATCTATTTTTATTTTTATTCTTGAAATTTACCAAAAGCTGCTGCATTTCCCACCCTCGGCTTATACTCGAGTCAATAAGTTTTCCCAGTTTTGTGGTAAAATTAGGTGCCTCGGCTTATATTCAGGTCAGCTTATACTCGAGTATATACGGTATGTGAAGAAAGAGATTCTTCCCAGTAACATGATTCCAAATCATTTAGGATTTTATAGGTGAAACTCAGCATGTTGAATTGTAAGTAGAAAAGGCAATGCATTTGACCGAACTGATCGAGTGGAGGAAATTGAGTCCTCTTTCCTGTCTCTGTAAGAAATATTGTGATCCAGTTGACATTTTCAAATAATCTTTAAGAGCAACTTCACTTAAAGCCCATCAGACTAGTCAGAAGAAGAGATAATGGATGCATAGACCTTCCATTGGATAGGTCAAATTCATATCCAGGGGTGTCAAATTCATTTTCACTAAGGGCCACATAAGTCTTACGCTTGCCTTCAAAGGACCATTTGTAATTGTATAAATGTAACTATGTTACCCTGGCATTGAAAGCCTTGCAGGTGACATAAAATGACGTGGTGGGCCAGATTTAGCCCATAGGCCTTACATTTGACATGTGTGGGATAGAGGGCCTTAGTAAACAAGATTGTCATTTTTACAAGTTTGACAGTCAAGAAGATGAGAAGCTTCTCCAAGCAGCTGAGAGATACCAAGCTGAATGTGTGCTGAAGTTTCCAAGCCGCCAGTGTGTGACAACAGTAATTGACATCAATGGGAAGACAGTGTTTATTACAAGATACATCAGACCTCTGAACCCACCAGAGGAGCTTCTACAGCTGCAGGAAGACAATCTGCAAGAAACTTCTGTAAGTATTCTGGGGTGGGCGGATAAGGTATTTTCAGATGTTGTAAAGTGCATTTTTATTTCCCCTTGGACACCTACAGGTAAGGCTTTGTGAAAATTAATGAAAAGGAGGCTTTTATAAGAAGTTGTAATCCTAATATACCAAATGTTTCCAGGATAGGAACCCTTATTGTAAGCATCAGGAATATTTCCAGAACAATAATGACTTACACGCCTTCAAGCTTTTTATTCCTTCTGCCGCCACCACTGCCACCTACAGCTGCATGGTCATGGCAACATAATGTACTAACATATTTCTGACATGAATTTCACCTGAAGAATGATCACTTGGCAATTTGATTTGTGAATCTTCTACTTCAGTCTTCCTCAGAGAGTTCCATGAATATTCGTCTTTGCTTTACTACAACTTGACCCTCAAACTGAGCCAAAATGAAAACCAGATTTAGCAAAAAAAAAAATAACATGATTCAATTGAATCAGCAAAGAATCCCTTGAAAGCTGGTGGTTGTTCAATGTCTGGTGGGAAGTGAGACAGAGCTAGGAATGGGCCAGGGTGAATTTGCTGTGGATTTCATCAGCATTATCACTAGTTTCAGCATTACACTAATGGGAGTTTCTGTTCTGTTTCTTTTTTCTAGGCACTTGTGGCACACTACGTTGCCTTGATTCCTTTCTTACCAGATGCTGTATCATTTGCTGGAATCTGCGATTTATGGAGTACCTCAGATGTAAGTGAAAGGCCTGAAATTTGTCTTAGTTTTTGTCTACAATTTTTTCAGTTCCTCTTCAGTTGTTTTAGAACTAAACAGCAATTCTGATGGATAAACCAAAGGCCTATCTTCTCGGGCATTATGTTTCCACAGTAGTTAATCATTTCTCTGGTGCCTCAGATAAATGAGTGTATGTCACTATTTAGATTGGAATCAGTATATGAACACAGAAAATTGATATTTCAGTTTTATTTGGGGCTTTCAGAGCTGTCACTTTTTACTGTTTTGAGTTCACTGTTCTGTTTGAACATGGGCAAAATAGTGCATGCACACATACATTAGTGCTTTCCTGCTGATCTGCATATGATAAAACATGACTATGATTAATAAGGCTTTATTAGGTAAGATGGACTGCTTATTGAGGCTATATTTATAAATTCAAAAGGTTTTATGTTATAGACCAGAACCTTCCAAACATTTCATTTTGGTGACACACCTTTTAGACATGAATTATTTCATAATACAGCAATTGAGTTTTACTAGCAAACTGGAGGGTAAGACAAGAGATACAGACACATACATAAATTGTAGTAGCAAGATTTATTGAGAACCAACATTTCTCATGAAAACCTTTTATTTTTATTTTTTTAAATATATGTATTGCTTATTTCACATAGACAGTGTTGGACCTTCTCAAGCCTACTCTATCTAATGTTTTGTCTGTTTGTAATGTGTTGTTTATAATGTGTATGTCTTCTTTGGTTTGCAGTTTTCTTAGCTCTATGTACTTGAGGCAGTGGGAAGGACTGCAGACTATGTGACTGGTTCAGTGACTGTTTAGAATGCAGTTTAAAAGGATGACAGTTGAGGAATGACAGTTGAGGCTTGAGTCTGTTTGAGTACAGAAGTTAGTATTAGAAGTCAGAAGTCAGTTGAGGCTTGTGTTCCTTGGATGTTGACTGTTATAAAGAGAGCTATACAGAGCAATATAGTTTTGAAGAGACTGTTAAAGATAATAATAATAATAATAATAATAATAATAATAATAATAATAATAGATTTTTTCTTTGTGTACTCTGTGAATGCACACTAATGGAGAGACTGCGCCTACGTGGGCCCCAACGGAAACTCTTCCAAGCTAAAACTTTTGAATTCTGGTGGTAACCCCGCCCCTCTCCCCGGAGGACATAAAAGGTCGCCCTCAGCACCAGTTCCTTTTTTCCGCTGTGAAAGCTCACATCGAACTCTTTGTTTTCTCTATGTCGACTACGTGCTTTAAGCGCTGCACTCAGTGTGCCGCTAAGATTCCTGATTCTGACGGCCACACCAAGTGCCTTCTCTATCTTGGCGAAAGTCACGTCGTCGGTTCCTGTCGAATTTGCCTGGCCTTTATGGCTCAAGCAAGGAGAAACAGAGTGGCCAGACTCAGGGCGGCTCTTTACGAGAAATCCCTTGCTCCTGAATCCGCCACCTTGGCCTCGACTTTAATGGCTGCAAGACCTGAAAAGGCCTCATCCATCTCCTCTAAGGCCTCCAAGGCCTCGAAGGCCACCAAGCCTGCGAAGCCTCCTTGCACGGTGACTATGGACACCATCTCGACCTGGTCGGGTAAAGTCGTCCTTCCTTGACGTCGGGCTCACTGGCCTCGGCGGTGTCGACTCGATCTCGTCTGGCCTCGCCACTATCAACGTCTGCGATGAAGATCGCTTTTAAGAGGGCCCAGGAGGAATCTCGCCGAGCCCAATCTGACTCAGCAGCAGTTTGCCCTATTCCACCGACACCGGGGAAATCCATGAGGACCCCATCCAAGCAGCCCCCGATGAAGAAGCACATGACCGCATCTTCCAGGAAGGATGTTCCCGCTTCCTCTGCCGCATCGTCACGGAGATCGTCTCCAATTCAACCAGCGCAATGCCTGCGTTCAGACTCCCGGTCCCCGCCTCGCCGGTTGTCCGAAAACGAGACTCAATTATCACCTGACTGCTCCACCCATACCGTGGTCAGAGCCCCTTAGCCTCAGCCTGCGATCCAAGCCCGCCAGGAGCTTTTTCCTCCCCCTCAGATTCCCAAAAGGGGAAGACAGACGACTCGTCTTGCTTGGGCCGCTCAGGCTTCAGCCTCCAAAGATCATCGGCCACAGACCGTTGCTGCTCTTGAGGTAATACCTCCCCGAGAGACTGTGCTTTCCTCTCCTCCCCAGTCCCCTCAAGGGGCCGAGGATGATGAGCTCGATGCCGAACGCCTGGAGTTGATTCTCTTGGCCTCAGCTGTCTCCTTGGGACTTGATCTCTCTCCCCCTCATGACGCTTATGAGGTTGACCCGCCTTCACCCACTGACAACATCCGTGCCTTTTCGGACCAGATGGTCAGGATGGCAGACGCCTTGGGGATGGAGATTAAACAGACTTTGAAAGCTGTAATCGACCCCGTCTTCAAGAGAGTCCAGGCTCAAGCTCCTCCAGCCACGCTCCTCCCTTTTCTCCCTTACCTGCTGGACGTCATCCAAGCATCTTGGAAGACTCCGTCCTCGATACCCCCCACCTCGAAAAAGATCGTGGCATGGTATCGTACCGATGATGAAACTCTGGAGTGGCTAAAGCATCACCCCGATCCAAACTCAATGGTGGTCAAGGCATCCCACTCCTCAGGCCAACAGTCCAACTCACCGGCCAATAGAGAAGGAAAAAGATTCGACGCAGTAGGTCGAAAACCTTACTCTGGGGCTCTCCTTCTTTGCCAGATGGCGAATGATGGAGCTTGTATGGGGGCGTATCAGCAAATACTCTGGGAGAAGGCCCAGCCCTTCTTTGTGAAACTCTCTGATGAAGATGGCTCAGTCCTCTCTACCCTCCAACAGGAGGCAGACTCTGGCCCACAATCAAATTCAAATGGCCAAGCATACGGGCGATACGTCCAGCAAGATGATTGCTCACGCGGTGGCCATTCGTGGTCACTCCTGGTTGAGACCTTTGGGCCTCTCTTCTTCCTCTTGACAGGTGATCAATAACCTACCCTTCGATGCCCTGGGCCTCTTCAATGCGGGGACAGATGACAAACTGAAGTCGAATCATGACTTTAAGATCCTCGCCTCTAAGTGTGGAACCAATCAGCCACACGCTCAGCGCACTCGTTGGTTTCCTCAATGATACCGACGCTTTCCTCCTCAGTCCTTTTGGCACCAGGCCTTCAGGCGTTCCTCCAGCTCTAGTCAGCAGGGCCATCAACAGCCCCACCGGCAACACCAGGCCCCAAAGAATAGGGGACGAGGAGCTGCTACCACTCCTCACACCCAGCGTCGAGCCTGACGCCTTATCCCTCGGTACCATCTCCGCCTTCGATACCACTGCAAACATCACGCCGCCATTAAGTATGTCGCCCAACCACCCTCGCTCTCACTTCCGAGACGACTAGCCCCTTTCTACCAAGAAAGGGCGTCTATCACCTTGGATGCATGGGTGGTATTGTCCAAGATGGATATGCCTCGGAATTCGAGGAACTTCCCACTCCCAGGGTCCTTCATACTGACCCCTCTTCAGAAATCTGCCGATTCTCTTCTCGCCAAAGGAGCCATACAACCGTCTCCTTCCGAGCAGGATCCTCGAAGTTTTTTCTCGAGGTACTTCACAGTCCCCAAGAGGGCGGAGGACTTTGCCCCATTCTGGACTTAAGGGATCTAAACCTGTTTATCCACTCCTCAAAATTCCACATGGTCTCTGTTGCTTCCATCCTTCCCATGCTCCAGCGGGGAGACTACTTCGCTTCCATAGACTTACGAGATGCTTACTTCCACATTGCAGTGAGGGACTGTCATAGACGCTTCCTCTCCTTCAAGCTTCTCGATCAAACCTACCAGTTTGCAGTCCTTCCCTTCGGACTTGTTATCGCTCCGCGGGTATTTACCAAGGTAGTCACTGTGGTAGCAGTTCACCTAAGAAAGCAGGGCATCACCATCTTCCCCTGCCTGAACAATTGGATGATTGTCGGTCCTGATCCGACAGTGCTGGAGCATCACGTCTCTCAGACCCTACGCCTTCTGGACTCGCTCAGCCTCCAGTTAAATGCCAAGAAGTCTCATCTTACTCCCTCCAGAAAGATACGCTTCATCGGAGCCCTCTTCAACTCCATTACTCAAACAGTTTCCCTGCCGTCGGACAGGTTCTTAGCTCTACAACAGCACCTGTCGCTTCTCCAGAACAACCGCAGGGTCCGAGTCCTCTGTGTCCAAGTCCTTCTGGGTCACATGGCGTCTACAGTTCTGGTTACCCCCTTCGCCAGGCTCCATCTGAGACCTCTTTAAAGATGGTTTATAGAATCTTTCAAACCTCTCTATCACCCCAGCTCCATGTTCCTCACGGTATCGAGCCAACGTCTGCAAGGGCCTACACTTCCACCCATCACTCCCGTCAGCCACAATAACGACCAACTCCTCCAACTATGCGTGGGGAGTTCACATGGGCGACCTTACGGCTCAGGACCTGTGGTCACCTCAGGAAAGAACTCACCACATAAACTTCCTGGAATTATTAGCAATATCCAAAGTTCTCTGAGCCTTTGCTCGATCCCTGCTTCACAAGACTGTGCTGATCCAGACGGACAACACCGTCGCAATGTACTACATCAACAAGCAGGGCGATGCTGGCTCGAGGAAGCTCATGTCTCTCTCATCCGAGATCTGGCTGTGGTGCATAGCCCACGATATTTCCCTGATGGCTATTCACCTTCCCGGCATGCGGAATGGCCTGGCCGACTCCCTCAGCAGGATGACGACTTCACCGCATGAGTGGCGGCTTGATCCCGAGACCCCCCCCCCCCCATTGTGTCTTTGACGAATGGGGTTGGCCAACCCTGGACTTGTTTGCCTTCCCCAGCAACGATCAGCTTCACCGGTTCGGGGTGAGACTGCCTCTGAGATAGCCTCCGGTTGTCTAGGGGATGCCTTTCTTCTGGACTGGGCCATCGAGCCCCTCTACTTGTTTCCCCCATTTCTGCTTATTCCGAAGGTACTGGAGAGGCTTTGTCTAACCTCAGCGACGGCGATTTTCATAGCGCCTACCTGGCCACGCCAATCATGATACCCAGTTCTTCTGCAGCTGTCGTCGGGGACCCTTCTCCCACTCCCGCCACTTCCTCACCTTCTCACCTCCCAGGACGGTCAAGTCCTCCACCCCTATGTCCCATCCCTATATTTGACAGCCTGAAGGATTCTTCCCTAAGCTCCTTCCACCCGGACCTCCAGACAATCCTCCGTGCAGCTCACAAGCCAGCAACTTCTAGGGCCTACGCTTACAAAATTGCCAAGTTCTGTGCCTTCACCTCCATGGCATCGAGGCCCACTCCACCTTGGTCCCGCTGGTCCTGGACTTCCTTCTTACTCTTGCGGACCGGAACCTCTCCCTAGCCTCGATAAAGTCTTATCTAGCAGCTCTCTCCTGGTACTTCCAGCGCCAGGGTCAACCGTCTCTGTTTTCAAATCACCTCGTGAAAATCTTTCTGAGGGGCTCCAACAACCTTCGCCCCCCAGTGCACCCTCGGACGCCTGGCTGGAATCTCGAGCTCATCTTGTCTCAACTGACAACTTCTCCTTTCGAGCCATTGGCTTCTGCTGACTGCCATCTCCTCTCCTGGAAGGTTGCATTCCTGGTTGCAGTCACCTCAGCAGAGAGACCATCAGAGCTCGCGGCCCAGCTACCTTTGGCTTCTGATCCTGATCCAGAAATGAACTATGACCAGGATGAAGCTTATTCCGACTTTTTACCTAATTCACAGAGCTCTTTCCAATTCCAGCTGCCAGCTGTTGATAGTTTGGATGATTCCTTAATTGGGAGAGAAAGTGAAAATATTACTCCCATGGCTGAACCAGATGTTCTTAGTTCCCCAGAGAATGTGTCTTTCAACAGAAGGGAGTTTCTGCATCTCCAGAGATCTGAGAAACAAGAACTCCGCAGGAGTAACCGCTTGGCATCTCGAGGGGATAATGGATAGAAGGTTTTTCCCTTGGGAACCTTTAGGGAGTTTGGCTTTCCTTGTTTGTGATCAAATCTAAGTTCCATAAAAGTGTTTTGCATCATGGACACTTCGCAGTGTCAACTTTGCTATTTCCTAAGAAAGGTTCACCGACTCTAGCTCCTGTTTCTTCCAAGCCAAGTTTCCAGATCCTGGCGGCCAAGCTGAGCCGCGACTCCCGAGTATTTATTTATTATTTATTTATTACATCATTTCTACCCCGCCCTTCTCACCCATCAGGGGACTCAGGGCGGCTTACAATCCGAGTAGACCCGGATTAAGTCTACTTCCTTGCCTTGTTCCTGAACCAAGTTTTGCCTCAGCTTCATCACGTTCCTGCCTTGATATCAAAGACTTCCTAGTGAGCTCAAGAACTTTCCAACAGTTGTGAGCGTGTTTCGGTTTTTGGACTTTGGACAATAATACTGGACATTTCCCTTCAATTCTGTGGACTAATTCATACCTTTCCATAAAGGATCTACTCAACGTTTCCACCTATTCATTCCTGGATTTATAATTGTTTTAATAATGATATTATATGATTATTGGTCTCTGTCTGGTTTTCAGTGCTCACGCTGCCTTGGGGCGCAACACGGCCCTATAAGTCGACGAACCCTACCTCTGGTTTCATCACGACCGTGCCGTGCTGTGCCGTGCTGTGCATCACTTTCCTTCCTAAGGTGGCGTCCGCCTTTCACCTCAACTAAGACATTGTGCTCCCGGCTTTCTTCCCCAGCCATCATCTCCGCTTGAGCGAAAGCTACACCTTCTCGACGTCAGGAGGGCCCTCCTTTTTTACAAGGACAGAACTAAGGTCACGCAGAAAACTCCCAGACTCTTTGTTTCAGAAAATTGGGCAACCTCAGAGGTTGTCCCACTGGATCACTCGAGCCATAGAACTTGCTTACAAACCGGCTAAGCGCCCTCCCCCAGCTTCGGTCCGACCAAGATCGACAAGGGGTATTTCTACTTTCACTGCATTCTTAAGGGGTATTCCTCTTGACTCTATTTGTCGAGCGGCAATTTGTTCTACTCCTTCAACTTTTGTCTCCCACTATAGGATGGATTCTAGAAATCTTGGAGACTCGGCCTTCGCCAGGTCAATATTGTCGTCCTGCCCCTCGTGAAATGCCCCTCAGGGTCCATGGGTCTTGTTCCCTCGGTTACACAAAAGACTGCCATACTTATGGTTCTTGATTTACACCTCCACGTTGACCATTTCGTACCACCCTCCCCCTTCAGGGATGGCTGCCTTGAAATGCTTTTTGCACTGTAAGTTTACTTGCACTGTTTACATTACTTACCTCTTATGTTGTATTTTTCTCCTCGGTACTGTGGAGATACCATTTTATCACATCTTCCCTATGGGAGTCCTTTGGGTATGTTGCCTTTTTCTCCTCATCAGGTCCCACGGTATCAGGGACCTTTTCAACTGCCATTTTGTATGCTCTTATATGCACTAGGTCGTTGCTTCTACCACTTACTTGCACTTGTTTACCATTTGTGCGCAATAAAATCATGGGTTTTTGGACATTCAACTCATTGTCGGGTTTGCTCTGTCCCACCATCCAGCACCTAAGCTTGCTAGTCTCCATTAGTATGCATGCACAGAGTACACGAAGAAAAAAGACAGGTTGCTTACCTGTAACCAAGTTTCTTCGAGTGTACTCTGTGAATCCACACAATCCTGCCCTTCCTTCCCCACAGGCAAACCTCTCCCTTTCTCGTCACCTTTTGCGGCGTAGAAACTGGAGAGCGGGCGCCTTTTATGCCCTCCGGGGAGAGGGGCGGGGTTACCGCCAGAATTCAAAAGTTTTAGCTTGGAAGAGTTTCCGTTGGATCCCACGCAGGCCCAATCTCTCCATTAGTTTGGATTCACAGAGTACACTCAAAGAAACATGGTTACAGGTAAGCAACCTGTCTTTATATACTACCCTATCTCCCCTAGAGAACTTAGGGCAGTTTCCAACAAGGCAAAACATTTAGTTGCCAAACAGAGATCTTACAACAAAGTCAAACATCATATAACAAAAAAAAAAAACAAGGTTATAAGTTAAAGATACAAACTGTTTTAAAGCTTAACCTGGCAACAAATGTACCTGTATATTTGAATACATGAAGTTGTGAGTAAAACAAACATGTTATTTTAAAGAAGTTCACTTGAATCTTTGTCTGCTGAAACAAGATATTTATGCGCCCAGTGATATTTATGCGCCCAGTTTATTAACCAATAAACTAAAGGAAAACTCCTGAAACTCTGCTACCCAATAAGTTATGATCCTAACAGGTCATAATCACCAATAGGTTATGATCCTAATAGGTCATAATCCAATAGTCCAATACACAGAGGTTTCTCGTTACATTTGCATGACATATCTACACACTGCACAATGAGAATGGAGACTTCCCACTAATCTGTGGGAAGCTGAGTACTTGAAAAAAGAATATTGCCCATCTTTCTGGTGCACAAACGGATTCACTCAAAATAAATCACATTCTGTCCCTCCCACCCATGTAGGTGCTCTTCCTCACCCTTCAACCAACCCAATTGTCTTCTGGGTCAGCTAGCCTTATTCTGTTTTTCTCTCTTGGAGCTTTTATTTATTTCGTGTCAAAAGCATTGCATAACAAATACATTTTAAAATGATGAAAAAAAGAAAATCACAAGCAACTAAATAGTTTTAGACCTTGGAGCTAAGTGCTCCTTTTCTTTTCTCCCTTTATCTTTGGAAAAGGTGAACTTGGTTGCCATAGCAGCACAACTATGGATATTCTGTTTTCCATTTCTTTGCGTAGCAATGGGTTCAAGAAGTTGACAGAGAGCTAATTTTCTCTGATATATACAGTGGGCTCTCTGGATTTGTGGAATCTAGATCCGTAGTTTTCATGGATTACTGTTCCCCATATTACTAAATGGCAGTGATATGAAAGCAAACATGCTGAAGCGTGCACATTCACATTACCACCATTTAATAAGGTGAAGAATACAATAATTAGCTTTTCCCCTCCAGAGGTGGTTCCCAGCTCCAGTTGTTCCTATTGTGTTTACTTTTTGTGTTGATGTTTGCTGTTTAAATTTGCCTCCGCTATTTCAGATGCAGCCTTCCCTACCCTTTTGTGTTGTAGCTTGCCTTACAAACATTTTGTTCTGTAGTCTGAAGTGCTGTAGATTTTTGTCTGTCACTCTTTGGAGACCCAATAGCTCTTTTGCTATTTGCTTTTGAAGTTCTATTACAACAAAACACTGTCCCAGATCAGTGTTTCTCAACATTTAGCCATCCTGATTGTTTGAGCCTTAGCAGCAGAAGCCCAGGCAGCATGGCCAATATGGTAGTGAAGCCTATATTTTCCCCTGAACCTCAGCATTTAGCATCATACTTTCCAAGTCACAAGCAGAACATCTCCAACTGAAAGCAGAGGTCACGCCACCATAGCATGCTATCCTCTGGAGGTTTGCTTGTTAGTTTAGGCATGTTAAATCATAATTCACCCCTTATCTCTTGTTGAACTGAACCAAAGTCCTAGAGCCATAGGGCATTTCTAGACAAACAAGGCAGTACATTATGAGGGAGGATTCCTGCACAATGCTAATAAACTAGGAGTGTTAATGATTCTGCTAATACAAGTTGTTCGCTTGCGTCTGCTAGCAATTCCTTGATCTTTTGGCTGGAGATGAAGAAGAACATGCTGTGCTGTTGTGTAATTATTTCCTTGCCCTTGGCAAAAAAGCCTGGCTTCTAATTGGAAATGCTATTCCAGAGGTAAGTCACTTGCTGTTTACACAAACCTCCTCATGACTTAGAAAATAAAAATCCTTTGTAGTTTGCTGCATCAAATTCGTCAGATTTCATTGCACATTTTTATTGTCATGTCAGCAGCGACTTGAGAACATACTGCAAGTCGCTTCTGGTGTGAGAGAATTGACTGTCTACAGAGACGTTGCTCAGAGGACGCCCAAATGTGTTACCATCCTGCTGGGAGGCTTCTCTCATGTCTCCGCAAGCTAGAACTGACAGACAGGAGCTCACCCCATCTCGTGGATTTGAACCAGCAATCTTCAGGTCAGCAACCCAACCTTTAGGTCAGCAGTCCAGCCAGCGCAAGGATTTAATCCATTGTGCCACTGCAGCAAATGCACTGGCAACATATTTTTGGATAAAATCTTAAAATGTGCCTGACAAAATTGTGCAACAGGCTTTCCAATTCTAGTGGTCTTCAAATTAAACAGAATGACACTGGATGGTGATTTTTTTCCCTTTTTCATTGGTAGTATATGTAATCATTATCATCATCCACTTTATTGTGTTCAGTCAAAGGCTTTTACAATAGGGAAACTAACATTAATATCCTCTCCAACCCCGCCAAAATCGGTCTCCTTGGTTCACTGAGGAACTTCGATCGATGAAGCGGGAAAAGAGACGGCTAGAGGGCGTGTGGCGAGAACTTCATGACAGAGCTTCGAGATCAGCTTACAGGGCATTTATGGAGTCCTATGAGCATGCTATCATCGAAGCAAAACGAGTATACTATGCCTCTTTGATAGCGTCTGCCGGCTCACGCCCGGCAAAATTGTTCAAAATAATTAGATCTTTAACGACGGTTCCTACCAACCCAAAAAGTGATGATCAGGCCCCTTCAGCCGAGGGTTTTCAAAGCTATTTTGTTGACAAGATCCCACTACTACGCCGGGACCTCCCCGCCACAATTGATACAATGAGAGAACTTGAGACTCCGTGGCCACTTGCTGGGCCCACCCTCGACCAGTTCATCCCACTGGACGCAGAGGCTGTCGATAGGCTCATAGCTGCAGTTAGACCGACCACTTGCTCCCTCGATCCGTGTCCCTCTTGGTTGGTTAAATCCTGCTTGGAGGGATTACATGACCCGCTGCTGAAGATAATAAACAGCTCCCTTGAGCAAGGAGTCTTTCCAGAGGGATTAAAAGAGGCGGTGGTCTCTCCTCTGCTGAAAAAACCAGATTTAGATCGTTCGGTTCCCTCCAGCTACCGCCCAGTTTCAAATCTTTCATTTCTGGGCAAGGTGATTGAGAGGGCAGTAGCGGTGCAGCTGCAGCAGTTTCTAGATGACACAGCCGGACTGGATCCTTTCCAGTCTGGCTTCCGTGCGGGGCATGGGACAGAGACTGTATTGGTTTCCATCACAGATCATCTCCGATGCCAGCTTGACCAGGGCGGGTCGGTGCTGCTTGTGTTATTGGATATCACAGCAGCATTTGACACAGTCGATCACAATCTTCTGACCCAGCGCCTTGCCATTGCTGGAGTTAGGGGGACAGCTTTAAATTGGCTGGCCTCCTTTCTTCACAACCATGGACAGCGAGTAGAGAGGGGAGGCCTGGTCTCTGAGAGGTCCCCTCTACATTGTGGGGTTCCTCAGGGGGCCATTCTCTTCCCCTCTGTTGTTTAACATCTATATGCAACCACTTGCTCAGCTGGTCCGAGATTTCGGGCTCGAGTGTTATCAATATGCTGACGACACTCAGCTTGTGTTAAAGATGGAGGGCCGACCGGAGTCTGTACCCGACAGTTTTCATCAGTGCCTCGAGGCCATTATTGGATGGTTGCGTTCCAGTAGGTTGAAGGTGAATCCAGCAAAGACGGAGATCCTATGGCTGGGCCGACCGGGCAGTGGGGATATCCAGTTGCCAACCCTGGATGGCAAAGTGCTACGCCCGTCTCTACTGGTAAAGAGTCTGGGAGTCCTCTTGGACCCTTCATTGACGATGGAGGCCCAGGTCTCCGCCGTTACCAAAACTGCCTTTTTTCATCTTCGGCAGGCTAGACGGCTAGCCCCCTATCTGTCTAGGGACAACCTGGCTATGGTGATCCAGGCTACAGTCATCTCGAGACTGGATTATTGTAACGCCCTTTACATTGGCCTTCCTGTGTCGGTGATCCGGAAGCTCAAATTGGTGCAAAATGCAGCTGCCCGGCTCCTTGCGAGAGTCCCGATAAGATGCCACGTAACACCAATCTTATGGCAGCTGCACTGGTTACCAATTGAGCACCGGATCACTTTCAAAGTGATGGTACTTACCTTCAAGGCCTTACATGGTCTAGGGCCGATGTACCTGAGGGACCGCCTCACTCCCTACAAACCCCAGAGATCCGTCCGTTCTAAGGACCAAGACCTACTGGAAGTCCCCAGTTTTAAGACTTTGCATCTAACTGCAACTAGACGCAGAGCCTTTTCAGTAGTGGCGCCATCTCTCTGGAACACCTTGCCACCTGAAGTTCGTGCCTTGCGGGACTTGTTGGCCTTCCGCAGGGCATGTAAGACACACCTGTTTCGACAGGCTTTTGAGTTCTGTTGTTGATGTTTTAAAAGGTGCTTTTAGGATGTTTTAAAGATTTTTTAAAGATGTTTTTAAGATGTTCTTTAAATTGTTGATTTTAGCCGGTTCTTGTAAGCCGCTCCGAGCCCTAGGGGAGTGGCGGCATATAAGTTTGAAAAATAAATAAATAAATAAATAAACATTAAAATAAAAAAATACATTCTTCAAAATATTAGAGATTACTTTAAAACCATTTTATAGGCCCACATATAATCAATGAACAAGGAAGCATAACATTGATAAACTACAATATTTCATAATGAAATGAGCATGTAATGTCCCTTAGCTGGCAATGCAAATTGGGCTACTGTGACAAATAGCCATTGTCACCTAACAATGCCATCACCAGACAGCTTCTCTAGTAGGGAGCCTCTCTTCTTCCCTCTCACTAAGCCAGTGGTTCCCAATCTTTGGTCCTCCAGGTGTTTTGGACTTCAACTCCCAGAAATCCCAGTCATCTCACCAGCCATTAGGAACTGTGGGAGCTGAAGTCCAAAACACCTGGAGGATCAAATGTTGGGAACCACTGCACTGTGGATTTTCTAATAAAGTTTATGTCCACAAATGTTTTCTGGCTCATTCAATTACCCTGGTCTTCCTCTAGCTGGGAATCCATACCAATTTCTCTGTCACGGTGTTCATAGTGAAACTTTCCTCTGTACTCTTCCAGATTCCTCTACATTCATAGACTGCTTGAACTCTGTGTTTTAAGAAGATAAATCTTCTGCAGAACGTAGTATAAGCAGAGAATCTTCACTGCTAGGCTCACAGTCGTGCAATGAGTTAAACCCTTGTGCCAGCAGGACTGATGACCAAAAGGTTGGTGGTTCAAATCCGGGGAGCGGGGTGAGCTCCCATCTGTCAGCTCCAGCTTCCCATGTGGGGACATGAGAGAAGCCTCCCACAAGTTGGTAAAACATCTGGGCATTCCCGTGGGCAACGTCCTTGCAGGCGGCCAGTTCTCTCACACCAGAAGTGACTTGCAGTTTCTCAAGACTTTCCTGACACACAAAAAAACAGATTGTTAATTACAGCATCCCAGGTCTTCAAGATATCAACTAAAATATCTTATGTCTTTTTTTTTAAAAAAAAACCTCCCAATAAACAGACGATTAAGACACCATTAATGAGCCTTTTGAAGAGAACCCAAAACTTCTGAGTTTTATCAACAGTACACAGATGGTAAAATATCTAGGCAGACTGAAAATAAGAAAACACTGAAAAAAGAAGCTGGAGATACAGAGTGCTTCAAGAAGATGGACCTGATTTGAAATCACCATATCTCTGCAATCACGAAAGAATGGAGTATGGAATTCCAAATGATTACTGCTAGATGCCTCTCCCAGCACACAAACAACACCTAGCCTGTCATTCACAAGATGGCAACCACACAACTTATTTCATTTCACTTCACTTCACTTCACTTCACTTTATTTCTTAATTAGTCGCTCTCCACCAGAGTGCTCCGAGCGACTTACAATTTAAAATATCATTCCACAATATAAAAACATTCAACATAAAAACAGTCAACATAAAAACATTCAACATAAAAACATTCAACAGTGACTATTTGGCAAATTAGATCTGATTTACTTAAATGCACAACCAAACAGCCAAGTCTTGAGTGCTTTTACAAAAGGTCACAACTCCAACATTGCTCTAACATATGGAGGCAATGAGTTCCACAGAATTGGAGCATAGGTCGAAAAGACTCTACGCCTTGTAGCTTCCAGGTGTACCTCCCTAGGGCCCAGTACATATAGGAGATTTTCCTGGGAGGATCGAGGTGACCACTGATGGAAAAAAGGAATGAGGCGGTCCCTAAGATATAATGATCCTTGGCCATTTCGAGCTCTAAATGTCAGGATCAGTATCTTGTAAGAGATCCGATGTTCTATTGGTAGCCAATGCAGATGTTTCAGAATCGGTGTAATATGGGATCTTATAGATGATCCCGCTAGCAGCCTGGCCACCGCATTTTGGACCATTTGGATCTTCTGGGTTTTTTTCTTCGGAAGGCCGGCGTATAAGGCATTACAATAATCCAACCTAGTGGTGACTGTTGCATGGATTACCATTGCCAATGCTTCTGTTGAAAGGTAGGATGCTAATTTCCTTGCCTGGTGAAGATAAAAAAGGCCTGCTTACTTATGGCAGTGAGTAGCAGACGGAATCAGAACTTCCCCATCAAAATCAGGCAGTGACTGGATTAAATCTGGTGGCTGGCCGGGCCAGAGTATCTCAGTTTTTGCGGGATTCACTTTTAGTCTACTCGCTCACAGCCAACTCATCACTGCTTCCAAACACAGCTTAAAGTTATCAGGAATCGTGGTTGTCCCAGGTTCGAGACACAAGAGTAGCTGGGTATCATCTGCATACTGGTAGCACTCTATGCCAAAGCTCCGCACTAGTCTAGCAAGTGGTCGGACGTAGATGTTAAATAACAGGGGCGAAAGGATAGCACCCTGGGGAACTCCACAGCAAAGGCAGGAGCTCTCAAAGCTTTGGCCTACCCACTCCACCCTTTGTCTCCGGTCCCGGAGAAACGAATCGAACCATTTAAGAGCTAAACCTCGTACACCAGACATAGCCAATCAATGGATCAGCAAGTCATGGTCCACGGTGTCGAATGCAGCTGTAAGGTCCAAGAGTACCAATAGCGCTGATCCGCCCCGGTCTAACTGATGACGAATTTCATCAGTAATAGCTACCAAGACAATCTCTGTCCCATGACCTGAACAAAAGCCTGATTGAAAGGGGTCTAAGCCCGCAGTCTCATCTAAGAATTGCTGTAGCTGTCCCGCGACTGTCGGTTCAATCACCTTGCTCAAAAACGGAAGGTTTGAAACTGGGCGATAATTACTAGGTATGGCGGCTTCTAGACTTGGTTTTTTCAGAAGACGGTGAACCACTGCTTCTTTAAGACACTCTGGGAAAATTCCTTGTTCCAAGAAGCTGTTAATGATGTTTCCTAAGGGATCTCGTAGTCCCTCCCAGCACTCCTTAACCAACCGGGAGGGACAAGGGTCGAGGGAGCAGGTAGTTGGTCTTGCTGCAGCTACTTTTCCAGATCTTCCATTTCTAATGGCACAAAGAGTTCTAGAAGTTTGTCACTAGATGGCCAGAAAGCCTCTACTTCCCTCAATGTGTCCTCTGTGGGAGGTAGTCCTTTGCGAAGCAGATTGATCTTATTTATGAAGTAGCTCTGAAAGGTCTCTGCTGTAATATCTTGACTGGCCATATCTTTGGCTGGATGGGTTGGATTTTGATGTTATGAAAAAATTTAAATATTTGAGCAGGTCGAGATCTGGCGGAAGCTATCAGTGAGGAATTATATTCTTTTTTGGCCTCTCTGGTGGCTGCTTCGTAGATTTTCTGATGTGTTTCGAGAGCCAACTTCGATGTTTCATCAGTTTCTTGCGCCATTTATGTTCTAATCTCTTCTGCTCAAGTTTCATCTGACGTAATGCATCCGTGAACCACGGAGATCTATTCCAGCGAGGGCGAAAAGCCCGTTTAGGGGCAACTATATCTAAGGCAGTTGATAGATTTTTATTCCAATTTTCCACTCGTTCATGCAGAGAATCGGCTGTGTAATCCGAAACACTCGAAAGTCTAATAGGATCCATCAGCTTCCTTGGCCGCGCAAAAATTTGTTCAGTCTCCGGACACTATGGTGGTGAACTCTTTATTTGAGTGTTCAGGATGTAATGATCAGATCAAGGAATCTCTAAAACTGAAGATAAAGTCACTTGTATTCCGATTCTAAAAATCAAATCCAGGGTGTGTCCAGCTAATGAGATTATCTCCATTTGTGGAGTTATTTTTTTAGATTGATTTTTGGCTCAAAATGGTTAGTAAACCTTGATAAACCATTAAATTATTTGTAACTTTTTGTGTAATTGTAACATGTAGCCAACATGAAATATACTGCTTTAAAATTGGGACCATCATATTGAAACATTTTATACATAACTGAGCTCAAGACAAGCCATTTGTTGCCATCTTCTCTCTCGTCTGTGTTTTTGTCAGACTCCACAATAGGAAAGTGACTTCCCTACTTGCAGCTGAACTAGTTTCCTTTTGAATGCACGTTGCCTGGCCACTCCATGATGCTCACTCAGCTAACCCTGACATGGCTTGATTCATCTCCATCCAGAGCACAGGCAGCCTAATGCAAGCCTATGGGCCATAGGATGCTCCAAGGCATGCCATCTTTATGATGCACCCCTCCCTTCAGGATCCTCCCATTGCTCAGCAATAAAAATAATCAAATGATCATGTGCCATACCTGGAATAAAAAACGGCAGAGTTCGGGGCAAGCCCAAAGGAACAAAAAGAAGAAGAAGAAAGAAATTGACTTTTCAGCCACTGTTGATTTTTTATATATATTTGAAACATTTGTTTACACTTTTGAGTCTGGTGCAATCCTTGCAGCAAATTCCTTGGATCTTTGAAGTTTACCACCCCGGGCTAGAGCTGCCAGTTTTTTGCTGCTCTGCGGGCAGGAGAAGTTTTATTCAAATAAATACTGTTTTGCAAACAACATTGGGTCTAAAGTAGAACTTGAGTATCTCTGCTACATGTTTGCTTTCTTTATTCTCAGTTGGACTGACTTATATGTACAGTGAACATAGGTTCCCTATTAAGCCGGGTCTAGTGGAATGTTCTTGAAGACAAAAAATAGACATTGGGGGAACATGAAATATTGGATATGTTGTGCTCAGCTGTAGCTTATCTTCCCCTACTGAATTCTTCTTCCCCATAGAATGCAGTATGGGGTTTAAAATGCTGAGCATGCTCAGATTGGAAAAAGTTACTTTTTTGGGGGGGGGGGGCTGCAACTTCCAGAACACTCCCAACAGGATTCAAGAAATTATTATCCAAAAATGAACTAAAGGTTGAGCATCTCTTATCCGGAAATCTCCAAAACCTCCAAATTTTATTCTGCTAGACATCCAATTTTGCCTTTCAGGTGCTAGCGGCAACACTCTTGCTTTTTTGTCTATCAGATATGGTCTCCAACCTTGTTTCTTTTATGCCAACGAGATGGTGGCTAGTAAGAGACTTAAGTATCTGTGAAATAATGAGAGATGTGGATTGGTGCTGAGCACTACACTTTGTTTCCTGCCATTTCACAGATCCTCATTTTCTTTCCAGCTTTGTGTCTCATACACAAAGAAGTTGAAAGTTTGGAGAGATCTGTGAAATGGCAAATGTCCAAATACATGTACAATTGAAATGTATTCTGTATTATAAAAATTATTTTCTAAGACTTTTAAAAACTTTATTTCCAGGGACCAACAGCATATGTATTAACTTGGGAGCAAAATCAGTATGTAATTTGGAATCCCAGTTGTGGTCGTTTTTATGGACAGTATGATGCTTTTTGCCCGTTACAAAGTGTTGGCTGCTTAATTTCCTGTGACAATGTAAGTCATTCACATTTATGTATCTGTCTTTTTATCTTATGAATCTATGAAGCTCCTGGGTCGAGCCCATGATCCATTTAGGCAACATACTTTAGGTTGTACACAGATCCTTTTTACTAGGCTATCTGTCTCTGAAACTCAATCTTCAGATGGAGAAGAAAGGAACTACCCTGTTTAATCTAATGCTCATTTTTTGGTTAAATTACCTCTCATGTCAACATTGTGGGGACATGAGAGAAGCCTCCCACAAGGATGTTAAAAACCTCAAAACATCCGGGCGTTCCCTTGCAGACACTTCTCTTACACTAGAAGTGACTTGCAGTTTCTCAAGTAATTTCTGACACGAAAAAAAAAACTCTTGGCAAAATTAAGATTCACATTAGATTTGCCTAATATGGTAATCTTAGTTCTGAGCAAAAGCAAAAAGGAAAGCTCTTTCAGTAGCACCTGGAGTTCCTATTTGAGGGACAGTCACTTCTCATTTAATTGCCATGGCTCAATGCTATGCAATCCTGGGATTTGTAATTTGGTGAGGCATCAGCATTCTTTGGCAGAGAAGGCTGAAGACCTTGTATATTTACAACCCCCATGATTCCATTACACTGAACCAAGGCAATTAAAGTGAATTCATTCTACAGCATAAATGCACCCCAAGGTTTCCCTTTCAACTGCTGGAATATTTGGTGTTCTAACTGCATTACATTAGGCTTTTTTTTGGGGGGGGGGGGCACATTAGACTCAAGTAAATATGGTAAATTGGCTGTCTTCTGCACACAAAGCAAGTGTTCATTTTGTGGCTGGGTGTTTTTGTTTTAGATTTTTTAATATAAATCCCACAAAGACTAGCCAGCTACCACCACCCCATACTTCTCCTACTTTCTTGTTTTGCCAGTAATAAAAGGTTCTCATAAACTCTCTCTCCCTCATTCACTCACAGTATTTACCTTCACAGGATAATACAATATTCAACTGAGTTTCCAAAGTTTATACATAGTTGTCGTGCCACTATAGTATAGGTCACAATTTTTACAATTACTTCCCCTTTCTTTTGTTTAGTTCCCCATTGTCAGCAGAATACAATGTACATTCCTTTGGTAAATAAAATGCATAGTTTATGTAGAAAAAACTCTTGAAACTTTGTACATTTTCACAGTATTGGTGGAAATCAGCCATTTTTCCAGAGACTTACATATACATTGGACAGCTATACAGGTGATTTTTTTCCTGCCATCTACCACATTTCTATAAGAATAGGGACCAGCATTGGAGAACTAGTTCTGTAAGTCCAAGGCACCAAGAGATAATGAAAGAGGTTTCAAAAGTTTGTAATGATAAAGGCCAGGTGGCCAGAGACAACCCAGTAGGGTTAGCACAAGTGCCTTGGATGAGCTAAGATGTGAGCTAGGAGTCTGCACATAGTAGTGTAGAGAAACTTTTCCAAACTCTAGAATCATTGAGTTGGAAGAGATCCCAAAAGCCGTCCAGTCCAACTCCCTGCCAGGCAGGAAAACATAACCAAGTAAAACCAAGTTGTTCTTCAGGTCAAAATAGAAACTTAGTACTGGTTTGCTCTTAAGTGGTATTAACAACCTATATTCTCCTAGGTTTGGTTCAATATTCAACAGTACAATTCCCCGCCGAGAATAAGCTTTGATGTCACCAAATCCAAACATTGGAAACCCTTTTTTTCAAGAAGTCTGCCATTCCCTGGTCTTGCTAGTGTGCAGGTAATAGAAATTTTATTCAAGCATTTTCTAGCACAGAAATATATTTTTAGCTTTTCCTCCATGTTTCTATTTCAATTTTCTTGAGGGGATTTGAGACAGATAGTAAACTAGACTTTTACTATGCAGTCTTAGGAAAAGTTAGTGAAATTACATACGTGCACATGTTTGTGTATATTGTTATCCTTCAAATAATAAACCAGCCAGGTCTATATACCTTCTCTTCCAATAATACAGTGGTTCTCAACCTGTGGGTCCCCAGATGTTTTGAACTTCAACTCCTAGAAATCCCAGCCAGTTTACCATCTGTTAGGATTTCTGGGAGTTGAAGGCCAAAACATCTGGGGACGCACAGGTTGAGGACCACTGCAATAATGGAAGGCATAGTTTTTCAAATAACACTGCAGATTTACTGCAGCACATAGAAGAGTTTGAAGCAGACTGTTGACCAGTTATGAAATGTGAGAGACATGTCTACTGTAAAAGGAGGTGGCAATTCTGGTAATTAATTTTATCTACTAAGTTTTAAATTATTAAAATGTATTTTAATATGTAGAAATGATATAGAATGGCCCAGTATAAGAATTCTGAAGTCTAATATTGTGATGCCTATTGGAATGATTTTATAACAAAGCGATGTATTGTAGAATTGCTTTCTTCTTAAGAATTAAACTAAATGTTACCACACATACATATCTGTTAGGTGAAGTTGATAGAATGCAGCATTTCTTAAACTGATCCTGTAAACAATGTGGAAAAAATGCCTGCCATAGATGTGGGCAAAACATCAGGAGAGAATGCTTCTGAAACATAGCCATACAGTCCGGAAAACTCACAGCAACCCAATGTGGATAAACTCTTTAACACTGAACAAGAATGCTTTCTTTCTGTTATATTCAGCATATTCAGCTAATACAATGGTTCTCAACCTGTGGGTCCGATGCTTTGGTCTTCAACTTTCAGAAAGCCTAACAGCTGGTAAAGTGGCTGGGATTTCTGGGAGTTGTAGGGCAAAACATCTGGGGA
The DNA here is from genome assembly GCF_035594765.1 of Anolis carolinensis. Taxonomy (NCBI): domain Eukaryota; kingdom Metazoa; phylum Chordata; class Lepidosauria; order Squamata; family Anolidae; genus Anolis; species Anolis carolinensis. The sequence goes on from NC_085845.1 coordinate 113,006,917, forward strand.
CCCACAGGTTGAGAACCACTGAGCTAATAGGTAAAGCCCAGAGCTCCTTATATTGGCCAAATTTACAGAGCCAGAATATGTTCCAAACATTTTTTGAAAGCTTTTATTTGTCTTTGTATCACCTCACTGTATTATTTGACAGGTATCCATTGTAATGGATTTCAGTAAGACTGCATATTTCATATAACTTAACACCAAATGATATCTTCTTTCATATTTTATCAGCCCGAAGAGCTATTCTACCAACCTGCAGACAATGCAGCTGCACTAGATCTACAGAGCAGGTAATCTCATCTGCTGTTTTGTAACCTAATTAGCCATAGTCTGTATCAAGTGACCATTGACTTTCAATATCCGAGTGTGGTGTGGTGTTAAATAATCAAATAGTTCTCTCCATAAAAAAATGGCACAGAAAGATCTCTTGTACTAGAAAGCCAACTACAGTAGAGTTCCGGTTATTTGACATAAACCGGTGGGCCAAACGTCAAATAACCGGAGGCCCCATTATCCCTCCCGGCAAGCTGGTTTAGGGAAGTGCCTCATACACGTTGCTGCCTAGCAACGTGCACGGGGCGCCTTGCAAGGAAGCACATTTTATCATATAAGCCAGGCTCGGGCAAACTTTGGCCCTTTGGGTGTTTTGGACTTCAACTCCCACAATTCCTAACAGCCAGTAGACTGTTATGAATTGTGGGAATTGAAGTCCAAAACATCCAATGGCAAAAGTTTGCCCATGCCTAGTATAAGCCCTGCTCCATTCTCCTGAAGAAAGTATAACTCAGTTCTCCACTTGCTTATGGAAAGATCTGGATTGTGGCATTTTGAAACTAGTAATAGTTTAATTGCTAGTTCTGACCATTTATGATGAGAGCCATAAAATCAAATGGATTTACCGGTGTTCATTAATCATTCATAGTAAAATTCAGTGTGTTTCTTGTAGGTACTCATCAACAGAATTCCAGTTGCTTATCTCTACTACTGTTTTTAAACCACATTCTATAGACAGATGTCAATCTCAAAGTCAACCAGATATCTTAGTTGTTGCATAATTTGTGATTCCAGTGTTGCAGTGAACCTGCAAAAATTTAGCAACAGCTTTTACAACTGTTTTATTCAAATTTAGAATTGAGAAGATACTGAAAGAAAAGATCATGGAATGGCGGCCAAGATACTTGACACGTTGGAACAGATACTGCACCTCCATTCTTCGGCACTTTTTGCCCCTGCTGGAAAAAAATCAGGGCAAAGATATGGAAGATGACCATCAGGCCGAACTTCAGAAACAGCTGGGAGATTACAGAGTAGTGTGACACTTTCCTGTCCCTTGAATCATACATTGACCCTTAAAATACTAAATCAACAAGGGGATTATAGATGTGGTTTTAAAAGTCTGCTTGGTTTGCATGCACCAGTGGTTTGTGGGGCTGGGAAAAGGAAATCTTGATTGTGGAGCAAAGTCCCCAGGCCAGTGGCATCCCTTGGTGGCAAAACATTTTTGGAAAAATTAACTTTCTAGGAGAGCATCAGATAGCAAATTTGCTAGCAGCAGATGGTGCCATGGGCCAAGAAAAGAATCAGGCATATTTTATTGTACAAAATATACATCGTAACATCATTAAGGTGTGTATGTTGCTGCTTCTGAGTTATCAGGGATACTGTCATTGGCCAACTGAGTGTGGAAGCAGAATTGCTATAAATTGACATTCATCATCCTGAATCATTTAACATTAAAATCTAAAGCAGAAACAATTTATATTTTATTATTAATCTAACAGTCATTGGAGTATTTTTTTAAAAAAAGCATTAACTCCTGTCAAGTCCAGAAGTGAGTTGCAACCTGTTTTTTCTAAGCACACATGACATTGGAACTACATGAATTGCTACTTAGCTGGAGATTAACAATTCCCAGTATAGGGAACATGTGACTCTAAAGCTTTTGAACTGTAACCCCTGATATCTCTCATAATTAACTATGCTGGCTAAGACTATTACCGAATTAAGCATGCTATTAGTTACCAAACCTGTTTCCAACCCCACCTGCTCAACCTGGCCATGGTATTTCCCAAAATTGCATCACATATTATTGGCTAATACTTTCCTTCTTTTTTCCTTGCAGGTATCTGGGTTTCCTATCCACATGCCCTTTTCAGAAGTTACACCTTTAATAGAAGCTGTATACAGCACTGGAGTTCATAGCATTGATATTCCCAATGTCGAGTTTGCATTAGCAGTCTATGTTCACGCTTACCCTAAAAATGTTCTTTCAGTGTGGATTTATGTTGCTGCATTGGTTCGTAACAGGTAGAAGCATTCCTACTTGGATCTTTATCTCAAATGCTTTCATGCATTTTATCTGGTCTTTTTAGTATTTGATTATGAATCAATTTGTATTTTAAATTGAGAAAGCTTTGTATTTTTATACACTAAAAATAGAGTATAAAATAGAGTCCAGTGCAGGCCTCTTCAACCTGTGATACTCCAGCTGTTTGGGCCTCCAACTCCCAGAAGCCCTAGCCAGCTTGTTCAATGGTTGGGAATTCTGGGAGTTGGAAGCCTAAACAGCTGGAGAACCATAGGGTGAACAGACCTGGTTTAGTTGCTTAAGTCGGGCATGCTTTAGTCAATGCTTGGAAGCAGGGCTGGCCTTGCCATTCAGCAAAATGAGTCAGCCCTCTTAGGCAGTAGATGCTTGGCAAAGTGTTGGAGGTCAGAAACCTAGGTTCAGCACATCTTATGCAATCACTCAGGTTGGCACTGACTAGAAGTATATAGCAAAGAGAGGAGGGGATCAGGAACCATGCAGACCTCCTGACGGTACGACTGCAGCCCCCAGCTTTCCTGACCAATGAACTTGCAATTCAACATCCATAAATATCTTACAGATGTGAAGACGTAATGTTTCACTCCGATACAGAAATACACATCCTGTTATGCAGTTCTAAGCTGGGGTATTATAGCAGCCAATGAAAAATGGACCCGACTGGAGAAAACAATTCTGGAATTTGCTTCTACAAGGCTACAATCCCCCCACAAAAATGGAAAAATGTGTTATAGGTGGCAGCACATTGTTGGCTAGGATTATTGTGTACAGATCAAAACTATCAAAATGTATGAAACTACTTTAGTACAAGGCTTAGAAAATTGAGTTTTATAGTTTTAAGAATGCATTTCCTCAGTATGTTTTTTTCCCCCAGTTCCTGTAAAACTTGTTTAGATGGATTTGGTACCTTTTGGAAACAAGCTCCACATTTGTTTTCATATGCTTTTAAAATACCATTTCACATTTCAAAAATGGGTTTTTAAAATAAGCATAGGATTGGAACATGTTAATTTTAACACCTTAATGACTATTCCATGAAGACCAGATGGTTACCATCATAGGTAGCAGCTTACCTTTTCCCTCCCCTCGATCACTTTAACATTGAAAAGTCCCCTAGTCAAAGGTAAAGATTTTCCCCTGACATTAAGTCTAATTGTGTCCAACTCTGGGGGTTGGTTCTCATCTCCATTTCTAAGCCGAAGAGCCAGCGTTGTCCTTAGACGGATGCCTCTAAGGTCATGTGACTGGCATGACTGCATGGAGTGCTGTTACCTTCCCAATAGAGAAGTACCTATTGATCTACTCACATTTGCATGTTTTTGAACTGCTAGGTTGGCAGAAGCTGGGGCTAACAGCTCCTCAGATTTGAGCCGCCGACCTTTCGGTCAGCAACTTCAGCAGCTCAACAGTTTAACCCACTGTGCCACCTACAATGGAGTAAAAAAAAAAACCCAACCAACCAACAACAAAACTGGTGAAGTATCTCTTATTGGCCACTAGATATATTTACACACAATCCCAAACCTTTTTCAGGACAAAAGTCAAGAACTGTGGTGGGCAGTTTTATTTAGAGAAACCTTGATTGATATTTGAAGGCTATTTAAAGAAATTTTTTATACTTTTTTGTAATTAGTAGAATCAAAAACATTGAGTAAAACATTCTTTGTTCAAATTAAGTCTATTGTCATTTTTAAAGCAATATTAAATCAGTCAAATGCTAAACTCTATAAATACAATCAATTCTATCTTTTGTCTTCTGTCATTCATCATTCATCAGTGCTGCACAGACCTGGTACCTCTGTAGCTAGCTGTTTAATATTAAAATTCAAAGCTTAGGACAGTTGACTTCCTACATGCAAGAAGTTTAATACATAACTAATATACAGTAGAGTCTCAGTTATACGACCTTCCGCTTATCCGACACTATTATCCGAAGGGCTGGGGCTGGCGTAGCAGGCCTGTCCACACGCCGGGTGCTCACTGGGAGCGAAAAGTCTGCGCCAGCCATGTCTCGCTTCTCCTGGCGGACACCCAGTGTTTGGAGCGGCCTGCTGCGCATGGCTGAGAAAAAGCTGTTTTTCTAAGTAGCAAGACACAGCAGGCTTCTCCAAGTGCCAGGTGCCCGCCGGGAGGGTCGAGACGTGGCTGGCACAGACTTTTCCCTCCCAGTAAGCACCTGGAGCTTGGAGAGGCCCACTGCGCATTGCTGCCTAGAAAAAGTTGTTTCTCAGCAATGCACAGCGGGCTTTCCCGCGCATGTGCAGACTCCAGTGACACTCATTTGAGGATGCTCTGTCCAGTTTTGTCCTTCAAAAACAGCCATAACACACTGTGGTAAGTGAAAACTGCTTTACTTCAGCAAACAACGTATAGCACATTCAATGGAATAATGCAAAAAGAAACAAGGAAGTTATAGGGCAAACACAGTCTCTTGGTAAACTCCCAAATCACACAGTAGTCTTACTTCAAACAAAGAAACAGCAATAAATCCAGATGCAGACTTGAAGCAGGAGAGTGAAGTGAAGGCATTAGTCAGTTTGTTACCAGCAAGAGCTGGCAGCATCTGCTTCTGCTTTATAGCTCTGCACCCCCTCAAAGCTGCTAGGGCAGTTCCTAATTACTCAGCTGCATTTCTGGCAGCTATTCTAGCTGAACAACATCTTTGCTCTGTTTCCTTTCGCCTCTCCTGGAATTAGGGTACTTGCAAAGTTAGTTTCCTCCTCCCATTCCAATTCACCCTCAGATTCATTAACACTTTCCTGCTCCCCTTCCTCTTCTGAAGAAGAGGAATCCCTAACACGCTTGATGCTTGGGCCATGGCATATCTCGAGGCGCCACCGTGGAAAGCGAGGGGGAGCGTGAGTGTGGGAGGGAGACAAGCAACCTCTCCTTCCCCTTCTCCTCTTCCTCCTCTCGCCTTGAGGGTCGAATCTTCCCGCAGTGGATCCTTCCCCTCGGCTTATAAAGGGCATCCTCTTGCCCCGAGGATGCCTGTTGCCGCTAATTCTCACAGGTAATGGACCCCTTGAGCCCCCCTTTTTCTCTTCCCCCTCTGCTTTTATTGGAGTCAGGCTTCTCCATAGTTCATCCCCAGCGCGCACAAAATAAACAACGGTTTCTTGGCATGTACAAAGTGCTTGGCTGTGGTGATTAGGAGTGCGTCTAAATTCCAGGATTAATGCCCCCTGACCTCCAGATTCACAACCGAATATTCGGATCACTGTGGTGCATCTAGTACGCTAGGAAAGCTTTTTAATAATCCCGCCTTATGATTCAACATTTTGGCTTATCCAAAGTTCTGCCGGCCCATTACGTTGGATAAGTGAGAGGCTACTGTAAATACCAGGCATTGCCTATGTGTCGGAGGGGCCACTGTCTCCTCTGCTTTCCTCCCTTCTTTCTCTTTCCTTTGTCACCTCATATCTTTCCCCCTTTTCTTTCTCCTCCTCCCTTCCTCTTGCACCCTCCCTTTCCCTTTTCCTTCCACCTCCTTTCCTTCTCTTCTTCCCTCCTATTCTTTTCTTTCCCTTGTTTCTTTCTCTTCTCCCTACCTCCCCTCCTTTTCTTTCCCTTTCCCCCTTCTTCAGCTCTGAGAGGTCCTACCTTACATCTCTCTTTGTGCTTTTTTTCCTCCTTTTCCCTCATACATGTTACATTTTTTTCCCAGTGACATCACAAAAGGCCACTTCACCTAGCAACAGATTTTGGAGCATGCACACACACGGAATCATTCATATCAGATGCTAAATATTTTATCAAAATAGCTATAACAGAAAAGAAGCATTCTTTTTCAAGTAGGGTAATTGGCAAAACCTTTCTACTATCTTAGTATAACAGGGAGAATTTTAATATACTTCAGTCCACCATCTCCATCGTGCAAGAGTTCTCAAAATACACAATAGCGTGTGATGCACCATAATACAGTTGCTAGGTCAATAGCGCTCTTTCCAATTAATCTACATTTCCCCCGAATCAAATGAACAGACTATAACAAGGGAATTCCTTAAAGCCGCATTTTATTTACTTATTACAGTTGCTCTTATGGCAGAGAAATCACTTCTTGAAAAATCCCTTTCAGATTTCAGCATCTTTAGTGGGTCTATACAGAAGATACAGGAGATTGTGGTTGCTATGCAACTATTAAGCTGTTACTTTGTGAAGTCCACAAAATGATGTGGCAAACAGTCATTGGCCTGCTGTGTTAACATATCAGACTAACAAACTTTGATGCTGATGGGAATGTTTCATTTACTGTTTTTTCAAGCCTAAAAATGTAAGTTCAGTGATAAGACGGAGGTTATCTCCCTAATCTTGCAGTAGGACAACTCTGGGATCAGAAGGTTAGGAGGAGAAAACACTACTGAACAATATATATTGTTACTCAGATGTATTTCACATTCGCTGTAAGGTTTATATTTAAGCATGAGCTTTAAAAAATGTTATGGGCTCAGCACAAAAAACACAAACCAAATTAAGTGCCAAACATTAGGGGAGAAGTGTTAAAATAATTTGAAAAGTTTTCCACAGCACAAAGACACCCCCCACCTTCGAAATCAGAGTGAAATGCTGTGAAAATGGCATGACACTACACAGTTTGCTTATAAGACCCTGAATTATGGAGCAAAAAGGACCTATGTATCGCACTCCAAAAAGGGAACTGTTAACACAAAATGCGGGCTGTAAGTAAAGTGCATGAGAGGAAGCCTGCTCAGCTAAATGAAGTAGACTGAAAAAGGTAAGTAGTGAGGTCATTCACCAGAGCGGCAGCAGGCACGGAAACCACACTGCAAGTTCTGGCATCCACTCGCGGTTTCAGCGTGAGGACCTGTGTAAAGACAGAACAAATGTGAAAGGAAGAAACGGGAAATGCATTCATTTTGGACATTCATATATACATACATGCATATTTCCATTGAAAGCTTCCAGTTTTATTTTTAACAGAATCAGATTTTACATTGGCAACTATGTTCAGCTTTCAACCCTAATGTAGTTGTACCAACAGCTTAAGATTAATGGAACCATTACTAAATATACATAAATGTCCTTAGACTAAATATGTCTGAGGACATCTCATGTGACATCCTATGTATATAGGAAACACACAGAGACATTACAATGAGAAGACCAAAAATTCTTGGAATGCAGCTGGCAGTGGAACGAGCTCACAGAAGTGAACAACATTGAAATCTTATCTGTGGAACTTGATAGTTGCACCGTATCATCACTCTATAAACCACCTGGGGCTGATTTCTATTTTACACCCCCAACCAGTTGCCACAATCATGAAGCCCATTTTGTTGTGGGAGATTTCAATAGCCACAGCTGTGTCTGGGGCTATGACGAAGATGATAGAAATGGCGAAGCAGTTCTAACGTGGGCCGACAATAGTAGAATGAGCCTCCTTCATGACAGTAAATTACCACCATCATTTAATAGCGGCCGATAACCCTCATCTGATTTTTGTAAAGGAAAGCATAAGCCACCAATGCACAAAAAGGGTATTAAACCCAATACCTAACACACAACAGAGACCAATATGCTGCGTAGCATATGCAGCTGTAAGACCGAAAAGTGTCCCATTCCGCAGAAGATATAACTTCAATAAAGCTAACTGGACAAAGTTTACAGAGACCTTGGAAGCTGCTATTGCTGATATAGAACCTTCTATAGAAAATTATGACCTGTTCGTAGAAGCTGTGAAAAGATCCTCAAGGCTCTCAATCCCTAGAGGCTGTCGCACAAGCTACCTACCAGGCCTAAACGAAGAATCACTAAATCAGCTACAAGAATATCTCAGATTATTTCAAGAGAATCCATACAGTGATGGGACTATAGCAGCAGGCCAAAAACTATCCACAGCCTTAGCTAATGCTAAGAAAGACCGTTGGATAGAGCTGCTTGAGAACCTGGACATGTCCAAGAGTAGCCGAAAAGCCTGGCAATTGCTGAGACGCCTGGACAGTGACCCTCTGGTCAACCCTGGACACGCGAACGTGACACCAGATCAGATAGCTCACCAGCTAATTCAGAATGGGAAAACCAACTGCAGCAGAATAAAGATGAAAATCAACAGGGTGCCAGAACTTGAAACCCACCAGTTGTCTTCTCCTCTAAACCTGAAAGAACTCAGAGAAGCCATCAAGCGATGTAAGACTGGTAAAGCACCTGGCCTAGATGACCTGATGATGGAGCAAATCAAACACTTGGGGGCCAAAGCTGAAAACTGGCTTTTGAAATTCTACAATCAATGCCTGGCACACAAACAGATTCCCAGAGCATGGAGGAAAACTAAGATAATTGCCATCTTAAAACCTGGTAAAGATGCCTCCAATGCCAGGAACTATCGACCAATCTCCCTCTTATGTCATCTATATAAAGTCTATGAGAGGATGCTATTAAATCGACTAGGACCTGTTATCGAACCCAAGCTTATTGCACAACAAGCAGGTTTCAGACCAGGGAAAAACTGTACAGGTCAAATTCTTCATCTGACTGAACTATTATATTTTGTTATATTGTATTGTTCTAGGCATGGCCCCATGTAAGCCGCCCCGAGTCCCCATTGGGGAGATGGTGGCGGGGTATAAATAAAGTTTATTATTATCGAGGAAGGCTATGAGAAAGGCTGCATCACGGGAACAGTTTTTGTGGACCTTACGGCAGCCTATGACACGGTGCAACATAGAAAAATGCTGCATAAAGTCTACCATATCACCCGGGACTTTGACTTTACAAAAACTGTCCAGACATAGAAAACCGCAGCTTCTATGTGGAGTTTCAGGGCCAGAAAAGCAGATGGAGGAGGCAAAAGAATGGTTTACCCCAAGGCAGCGTTCTTGCACCAACCTTATTTAACATCTTCACGAACGATCAGCCACTACCACCACTCACAAAGAGCTTTATATATGCTGATGACCTTGGCCTTACAACACAAGCAAAAGATTTTGAAACAGTTGAAAAGCAACTCACCAATGCCTTGAAAGATCTCTCCAGCTACTACAAAGAGAACCACCTGAAGCCTAACCCTGCCAAGACACAAGTGTGTGCTTTCCACCTACGTAACCGCGAAGCCAACAGGAAACTGAAAGTTACTTGGGAAGGCCAAGAGCTCAAACACTGTTTCCATCCTAAATACCTTGGTGTCACCTTAGACCGAACACTAACATATAGGAAACACTGCATGAACACCAAGCACAAAGTAGCTGCACGCAATAACATCCTGCGGAAACTGACTGGCAGTGCATGGGGTGCAGACCCACAAGTAATAAGAACATCAGCCCTGGCCTTGTCTTTCTCAACTGCAGAGTATGCCTGTCCTGTTTGGCACAAGTCTGCCCATGCAAAGCAGGTGGACATAGCACTGAATGAAACATGCAGAATCATCACGGGATGCCTTAAACCTACACCTGTTGATAAACTCTACAAGTTAGCTGGCATTGCCCCTCCTGATGTGCGACGGGAAGTTGCTGCCAACGGTGAGAGAAAAAAGGTTGAACATTGTGAAAGCCACCCACTGCATGGCTATCACCCTCCTCCCACCAGACTCAAATCAAGGAAGGGCTTCATGAGAACCACCACTCCTCTTGATGTTCCTCCAGCAACAGCAAGGGTGTCCCTCTGGGCAGCTAAACCTGGCAATTCTAACTGGATGGCCCCCCAAGAGGGTCTTCCTCCAGGGGCAAACCAGGAATGGGCAACTTGGAAGTCCCTGAACAGACTCAGAAGTGGAGTGGGCAGATCAAAAGACAACTTGGCAAGGTGGCACTACCTGGAGGAATCCTCCACCTTGTGTGACTGTGGAGCTGAACAAACAACTCAGCATATGTATGCTTGCCCACAATGCCCTGCCTCATGTACAGAGGAGGAGTTGTTTAAAGCTACAGACAATGCGGTTGCTGTTGCCCGCTTTTGGTCCAAAACTATTTAGTTGCTTGTGATTTCTTTTCTTTTTTCTTTTATTTCCATTATTTGAAATGTATTTGCTGTACCAATGCTTTTGACACGAAATAAATAAACTAAATATACACTTAAGATGGTAGTCCGCATCGGTAGAAATGTAAACATCAAGCCACAATATCATGATTCTACAAATACCTGTGTTCTGCACAAAATGTTACTGCACAATCTAAAAGAAACTCAACTGATGTGTCCTAAAAGTTTGCTTTTTTCCTGAAAGCAAAATGACATACCTTTTCTCACCCTCCTCACTCATTATCTTTTTCTGAACCCCCTCATTTTCTTCTAACTCTTTAAAACTATGAAAAATGTGGGTGTAGAGAAACACTTCTGATTGGCAAGGCAGAAAAATAAACTGAAAGAAGGTATCAATGGCAAAACAGAAAAAGACTCTGGGCCTCTTCACAGTGCTGAGTATGCTGTGGTATCTTAACAAGATGTAGTATAACTCCCTCCCTGTGTAACTCCCTCCCCAGTGACATTCAGCAGGCTCCATCCCTTCTGGGGTTCAGAAAAAAACTGAAGACCTGGCTATGTATGCAGGCATTTGAAGAATAAGTATGTGTTGGCTTCAACACGGTCTGAATTAAAGCTCTTGTATAAGGTCTGGTGGGTGAATGACATAAGCACTTTGCATTGTTTTAAACGTTGTCTGTTGTATTTTGTGACTGTTTTAACTGTTTTAACATTTTAGTTCATTGTGTAACTGTGTAAAGGCATCAATTGCCACTTAATAATAATAATAATAATAATAATAATAATAATAATAATAAAACTTTATTTATACCCCGCCACCATCTCCCCAACGGGGACTCGGGGCGGCTTGTAAGCCGCCCTGAGTCCCCTCGGGTGAGAAGGGCAGGGTATAAATAATTGAAATAAATAAATAATATAACATATTGCATCAAATGGAAACAATGATATTAAATCTATTTAAAATCCAGGTTGTACTATAAAAGCATATGGAACACTCAAGAGGAAAATGAAACATCACTGCAAAAACACACATGATGCCTTATTTATTTATCTCTGAAATATTCTGCAAATAGTTATGTCAAGATTGGGGTAATTATGATTCAAATAAATCAGTAATAAATGCTGAGTCTGAACTCTGTTCTGATTACACTTCAATTACAATGTTACCAAAATTAAGAAAATCTAGGAAATTGCAATATAATTACTAAAATATTGTGTAGTACAGCATGAGAAAGTACAGTAGAGTCTCACTTATCCAAGCTAAACGGGCCAGCAGAAGCTTGGATAAGCGAATATCTTGGATAATAAGGAGGGATTAAGGAAAAGTCTATTAAACATCAAATTAGGTTATGATTATACAAATTAAGCACCAAAACATCATGTTATACAATAAATTTGACAGAAAAAGTAGTTCAATATGCAGTAATGTTATGTTGTAATTACTGTATTTATGAATTTAGCACCAAAATATCACGATATATTGAAAACATTGGCTACAAAAATGGTTTGGATTATCCAGAGGCTTGGATAAGTGAGGCTTGGATAAGTGAGATTCTACTGTACTGACAGAGACGTTTTCTAACCAATTTCAAAACAAATGAATAAACACAAAGCCCATGTTACCAAGGTAAAAGTCAAAGGGACTATCTTTTGTAAGTAAAGACTCAATTAAGTGCAGGCATTTGTCTGATTCAGAAAGATGGAGAAAGGAAAGCATGGGGAGTTAAATCAAAGGTGTACATTAATTTAAAACTGTAAAACTACCATGATGGCTGACAAACAAGGTCTTCATTTTATAAACCACTAGCTGTGCCCGGCCACGCGTTGCTGTGGCGAAGTCTGATGGTATGAGAAATAAAGTCTTGAGGAATTGGTGGTAGTTAAGGTCAAGGGTAAAGGTTTTCCCCTGACATTAAGTCCAGTCGTGTATTACTCTGGAGGTTGGTGCTCATCTCCATTTCTACGCCGAAGAGCCGGCGTTGTCCGTAGACTCCTCCAAAGTCATGTGGGATGACTACATGGAGTGGCGTTACCTTCCCGCCGGAGCAGTACCTATTGATGCACTCACATTTGCATGTTTTCGAACTTCTGGGTTGGTAGAAGCTGGAGCTAACAGTGGGGGCTCTCTCCACTCCCCCAATTCAAACCTGTGGCCTTTCGGTCCAGAAGTTCAGCAGCTCAGCGTTTTAACACGCTGCGCCATCAGGGGATATTATTTCCTAAAGGTTGTGAATATACAATATTTCTGATTGGTTTTTTTTGTTTGTTGGAGGCAAGTATGAATGCTGCAATTAGGAAAAATGATTAGGATGTAATGGCCTTGCAGCTTTAAAGCCTGGCTGTTTCCTCCCTGAGTGAATTTTTTGTTGGGAGGTGTTAGCTGGCCCTGATTGTTTCCTGTCTGGAATTCCCTTGTTTTTAAAGTGGTGTTGTTTGCGATATTTTATGTGCTTCTACTGTCTGTGGCCCTGAGAAAACAGAGGATTTGCCAGACTTTGATGATGGGAATACTTTGTTGGGAAGTGTTAGCTGGCCCTGATTGTTTCCTGTGTGGAATTCCCCTGTTTATTTACTGTCCTGGTTTTAGAGATTATATTGTTCTGCATTATTCTATCCCAGTAATTATTTCATATTAAAGAAGAATCTCACTTATCCAACATTCGCTTATACAATGTTCTGGATTATCCAACGCAGTCTGCCTTTTCATAATCAATGTTTTTGTAGTCAGTGTTTTAAATTCCTTGTGATATTTTACTGGTAAATTTGTAAATACAGTACAGTAGAGTCTCACTTATCCAACATAAACGGGCCGGCAGAATGTTGGATAAGCGAATATGTTGGATAATAAGGAGGGATTAAGGATAAGCCTATTAAACATCAAATTAAGTTATGATTTCACAAATTAAGGACCAAAACATCATGTTAGACAACAAATTTGGAAGAAAAAGTAGTTCAATACGCAGTAATTCTATGTAGAAATTACTGGATTTATGAATTTAGCACCAAAATATCACGATATATTGAAAGCATTGACTACAAAAATGCGTTGGATAATCCAGAACGTTGGATAAGCGAGTGTTGGATAAGTGAGACTCTACTGTAAATACTACATAGCATTACTGCGCATGGAACTACTTTTTCTGTCAAATTTGTTGTATAATATGATGTTTTGGTGCTTAATTTGTATAACGATTACCTAATTTGATGTTTAATTGGCTTTTCCTGAATCCCTTCTTATTATCCAACATATTCACTTATCCTGCCGTCCTGTTTATGTTGGATAAGTGAGAGTCTACTGTATATTGATCATCTTATATTATCTGCTCAGAACTGGATTATCTGAGGCCCCTTCTTCACAGTTGTATAAAATGCACACTGAAGTGGATTATCTGGCAGTGTGGAGTCAAGATAATCCAGTGCAAAGCAGATAATATAAGATTATAAATGGGTTATATAGCTGTGTGGAAGGGCCTTGAGTCTACACTGCCATATAATCCAGTGCAAATTAGATAATCTGTGGAAGAAGCCTAAGTGAGGCCTAAATCTGCCTGTCCCCTAACTGAAACCTGGCTGTCCCTTGGCTGGTTGCTAGGCAACCAAGTGGGCAGAGATTAGCCCTCTAAACTGGCAGCAATTGGATAAAAAAAATTATTGCTCTCCCTCTAATTAGGACTTTATTTTTCTTTTCTTTTTGTTGTATCAACCTTGAGGCGTGGATGATGGGTTGTGTTGTCAAATTTTGAGGTTGGGGGGCCTGTACTTTTGTTGTTTTGTGAATTGCCGTGATGCCATCACTCTTTTATATATATAGATCAGCAAACCTTGGGATGGTAATAAATGTCAGATTTCAACATTCACAAGATAAATGCTTGTCAAAATAAGTGGAAATGATATTTTCCTGGTCTCAAGAAGACCTCAAAGAAAATATCAGGAAGGAATCCAGCATAACCTCCTGGAATAAGGATCCAAAGAGCAGAAACAAAGACATATCATGCCTTCAACCCCAAGTGAGACAGCATGGTCTGATTCTCAATGGCATTTCATTCCACTGCATACTTTCTCATTGCAGAAAACAGTAAAGCCTGAAGACATCACTTTAAAAGTCTACAGTTGAAGAAAAGGAGGATGCAGGTGAGTGATTTTATCCTCATAATCCATAAGGAAAAACACCACCACTTCCAGTAATTCAAAGGATTCCCGCAAATAATACCGTATGCCAAGCAGTATGTACGATCTATGGCATGGTAATTCGGTCTTTCATCCAAGTCCATGATCTACATGTAAGAAGTTTAAATGGGATGGTGGCAACAATAAAAGGAGAGCTGGTAGGAAGGGTGCATTGAGATTTGTGAACTCCTTTCCATGTGGCTATATGAGTACCAGATAAAGCCATAGAGCATATGACCATTGGTCAGAGCATTAATAAATTGACTGATTGATTGATAAAGCCATAGAAAGCTTGGAACCGAAATATGTGATCATTTTCTGCCATACCAATCTGCTCAAAGCTCCAAACACCATCTGAGGCCCAGTTCCACTTCCCTTAACATCCAAAATTAGGCAGGTGTGAGAGGGCAAGACCTAATATTCAATTGTGGCAATCTGCTGGCCCAAGGGGAGGTTCTCCATAAATTACCTTCATGTGATTTGGTGGTGCCAGGCAAAGACCTTATTTATCCAATTTTGTTATTATGAAATTCAGGTTGTTTTCATTATGGTAGTATTTGTTCTAAGATCTTATGGTGCTGATTTATGTGCTGCCACTGGGCTTCCTTTGGGGTGGTAATGTATTATTATACATTGCACTGACATTTTCTGGGATTTAAGTAGATAATTCAGCAAACATTTAGAGAAGCAAATGAATATTGGATCTGAAGCAAGCTACCATCTTGGATTCAGACCATGTTTCTCTTTGGGAAAGCTTACACTTATTACACATCCTCATCTCTTAATACTCGTACCTGGGAAACTGGGAGCTGAAAGCATCTAACAAAAAGCATTTCATCACTCACAAATAGAAGCTGTACTTGGACAACAAAAGCACAGGGTGGAAGCTGATGAGTTGCTCTTTGGGCAGTGTTTCCTTCCCCTGCACTCATCCATGGTTAATCCCAAATTGTTTAATGGGCTCCTCATTTCTCCAAAAAAAGGGGGATCTTATGAGGCTTTAGAGGAGAAGTAGTTATTAGGGTGCTAACCCAGAGGTCTCCAAACTAAGACACGTAGGCTGGATGTGGCCCGCAAATGTAATTTACCCGGCCCCACCCTAAACTTTAGACTTGGGTCACCGTAAGTCTGAAACAACTTGAAGGCACACAACAACAACAATCCTATCTCACTGAAATATTTCATCAACCAAAAGCAGGCGCACACTTCCCATTGAAATACTGGTGAGTTTATGTTGGTGAAAGTTGTTCTTCATTTTATATATTATATTAATCTTTCATTCAATTTTTTTTGCACTACAAATACAATATGTTCATGTTTTTCCAAACTATAGTTTGTCCCTCCCCTCCCCCAACAGTCTGTGGGACTGTGAACAGGCTCTCTGCTTTAAAAATTTAAGGACCCCTGTGTTAACCTATCTTAGGATTCCAAGGCCATAAGATCAATTCCTTTCACAACAAATTAAAAACAGCCTAAAGAGAAATGCATGTGATTAAAAACAAAAATCTGGATTTGAAAATCAGCAACACCCCACAAGCACTGTTTATACAGCTTCAAATAACTTGTCAAAGATCCAGTTCAGCTAGATGCTCAGGGAGCACTCCCTGAAAACATCTGTATAGTACAGTACAGCTAGTTTTAAAAATTTACAAACACCACACCCTCATTCAACACATTGTCTGTCGCAAATTAACAGGTACCAGCACTGACAAATGACTAATTCAACACACACAATTCTAGTGAGCGGGTATAGATTTCATTTTTTTTGTCCTTCTATAGAAAGTGTATAAATTAAGTGCTGGTTATGATCTATGAAGCTCTACATGGCACAGTTCCAGACTACATGAAAAACTATCTCCCTGCCTGAGTCTTTACGATCATCAATATCACTCGTTCTCTATTGTTAGAGGCCTGTGAATACACAAGAAAGCAACTTCTCTGTGGTGGCTTCCTTGGCAAATTTGCAAGTATTATCAACAGGACATTGGGTCTCCTCTTCTTATACCAGCAGAGAAACATTTTTTTTATTAAACAATGTATTTGGGGATTACCTGTTTTTTCACAGCAGTGTTGTAATGAGTAGAGGGGCTGTATGGTACTTTTATTTTAATTGCTATATTTTAAATACTTTTATACTATTTGAATTTAAGTATGATCGTTTTTGTAATAAAGTACATTTTTTCACCATCAAGTTTAGCTGTATTATATACCTCAGTTAAAGATGTTGATGTGTTCTGGGCATTACTTTTTTTTAAGAAATTTGTTGCCAGAGGAAGAAATAATATGGAAAGAATAGTGATATGTTCCTACATCATAAAATCATTTAAACATGCTTCAACAAACTTTTTATTCAAAACTAACAATATGCACATAAAAACTGAAACCACCATACAGATAAGCCTTTCAAATGTTGAAAAACTTGTTGAACTTTCTAGATACTATTTGAATAATCCTTCCACATATGCTTATTTGTCTTTCACTAGTCTCCATTTACCCTATGATTTCCATTTTGATGGCCATGCTTATCAATCGACACATTCTGTTCACACATGCTCAGTAAGGCAGTTACTGTAGGACAGCTATGGGAGAACCTCATTCTTTCCCTATACCGCTAGTCTGTATTTCTTCTACCCTCCCTCCCTTCACTATTCTCTTATAGTTAAAAAAAAAACTTCCAAGTAGACACATGACAAAGATGAAAAAGGGTGATTAGGTGAAGATAAAAGGAAACTTCTTTTTTAGAAGCTTTCTTAAATGAGGTCTGCCTAGTAAGGTTCCATGAGACTGCTGGACCGCATTGGGGTGGGAGGTATTTTTTTCTTCTTCTGAGTAGTAATGAATATAGATTTATACAGTACATCCTAGAAACCTGAAAAACATTTCAAAGGCTCTTCCAGAGTAAAAAGATTGAGAAGAAAGAAAATACTTTGTTTTAAATTATGTTGTAAAGCCAACTTGAATCATATGTCAAGAGAAATGTCTGACAAGTAAAATAAATTTTAAATCCTCGACAGGTATTGTCAAGACATATGGGATCAGCAGAAGCAATCTGTCATGTTTCCAAAGAAATGTACAAAATGAGGGTTGCAGAAACAGCTTCCAAAACAAGAGAAATTATGCCAAACATTCATATAGCCATCCTTATTGGCTCTGGATATACAATTAACATCTAAAATGTGACTTAGGCACAATTTCAAGATACAGAATTAGATTCAGCACATTGCACAGAAATTCATGTAATGGCCCTTGATTCCAACCAATAGTTACAAAAACACTCAGCTGTATTCCCATACCCCTAGTGCTATATCTCTGAGAAAATAATGTTTCCTTCTCAAAATTGTAGTAAGGTCATCTATCAATGGAAAGAATAAGGGCGAGAAAGTAATGTGGTTTTACCCCTTGAACTTAATGCAAGTGAGCAGTAGCAGCATTTCTGGGTGATACCTTTACAGAAGTCAAAAGCTAGATAACAACTGAAAAGAGTGCTCTCAACACATGGTAGCATAGATTATGGGCAGCATAAGGCATCAGCTTGTGCTGGCCCTTCATGAGTAAACAGGACCAATATTAAAATCAGAAGCAGGATGTTCCTCTCAAGGTACCACTACATGAACCATACAGTACTTACATTTCAAAAGCAGACAGAATGGAAGGAGTTATCCTTTATAGCAAGTCTTCGCAACACACTTTTAAAGATGGTGATCAGCAAAATTGTGGCCACTGAATTAAATATCAGCCATGGCAAATATTTTTTTCATAACTAATGTGTGTTACCTACTCACACATCAAATGGGAATAACAAATTTGGGAAAGGTGCAATGCTTTATACTTGAAAAATGAAGACAGGCAGCCCTCTGTGTTTATCATGTGAAATAGAAGAGGTACATGGCAAGATAGTCAGGAAGTCACTGAGGGTTGCACAATATTAATACAAATCAGCCAGGTCTGTTTGATACTGGCAAGACATCATATTTTTGTGGGGGAAGATCAAGGAGGATCTGTGTAACAGTTATTTTTTTCATTTGTGAGACAAATCTTCTCTGCCCAATCAACACTAAAATCCTCAGGATGGTACTAGTAGGGCTGTTGTTTCCTACAATCTCATTACCCAGTATTTGAATAGCTACTTCAATACTTCAAATTAAAGTATTCACTAATGACAACCTATGGAAAAAGCAGAATTCTCTTATGCAAGTTTTAAGAAACTGAAAAAAGCTGTCTAAAATCATATGAATACTAATTAGTACATAAATATTCAGAAGCATTAGTGGGACTCAAGAGTTTCATCTAACAATATATTCAACAACAGACTTTATGTATGCTTGAATGAAAGATATAACATAACTAAGATATCCCTTCCCTAGGAAAGAGCCACCATGTTTTTCTAGAAGCAACACTCTGATCATCAAAAGCAGGTACACAAGAGGATTATCATGGAACATGGCTTTTATTCTATAGGTCCAGCCACAGATCCAAGCCTAATAGGATTTCAGCTCCACACACTAACATGAGTTCTACATATATTATGCTAAAATCAAGTCAGCAAATTACCAGTAAAATGTTAAAATTTGACATTTATTCTATAGAAGATTTAACTAAAGCACTTTGGAGAAAGGTAACTTTCTATGATACAACTTTCCTATTTCAAATCAGGTACCTGAATGGGAGACCACCAAGGAATATCAGGTGTTGCAGATTATATTTAAAAGGATGGATTAGTTAAAACTACCTCTAAGTATTTCTTGCCCCCAAACCATGTCAAAATTCATGGAGTTGCCCTAAGTCAACAAGTTACTTCACACCTGCATTTACTGTGTTAATTGTATTTGTATACATAAAGATGGTGGAACACACACATCAAGTATTGAACTATGCAAACAAATATTTAAGTAAAAATAATGTTAAACAATTTAAAGGAAAAAAATTAAAGGAAATTTTAAAGTTTAAAGAAACAAATTAGTTTTTTTAAAGGCAGAACATAAAATAAATAAAATATAAGTGTAAAAGAATATTTTATTCAAAAAGACATTACCGTTAATGTTGTCACAGTAGTAAAAGTGTTCATGATTTAGAGAAGGGCATACCGAGACCAAATCTTGCAGGCCTGCACCACTTACAGTCAGGCAACCAGAGAGATTGAGGTGTTCTAGGTGAGGAAGCCCACCTCCCAGAGTCAACATCCTAGTAATAGAAAGAAAAGGCACTTTTAAGACTATGTCAGGAACCAGACAATCATTGAAAAACCTTTGCTGCGATCACAGGACCCTCTGTCCCTTTGAACAACAAACACTTTACTATTTTGCACAAAGCACAAAGCCTTTCTCCACCTGAAATCACCAAATGAATTTTAGTATTGCTGAAACAGCAAGTTAACAAAACAATTGGCAGAGTAGATTTTGAGCCTGGATTTTTTAAAAAAAAGACTGTATTGACAATAGCAGAATGTGCTTCAAAAGGAGCTACACACCTGAGACCATTGTCTGTTATCTGATAACATCCTGATAGACTGAGGAACTGAAGACCTCGTGCTGTCTCTTGGTCTGATTTTGCACTCCTGAAGTGTGCCAAGTCTTTCTCCTCTGACAGCCTACTAGTCCTTTGTGCATGTTTAGACAGTGCAGAGGATCCTGGGAGTGTCTGAATAGTCCTTAACGCTGTTCCCGCACAACAAAATGAGTGACCACAGTAGGTCAGTGCAGCAGGACAATGCTGCTGCCAGCAAATGTTAGTCCTTAATCCAAAAATGTCTTTTCTGCAGCATGTTGCAGGACAAGTAAAGCTAGACGCTGGTTCTACCATGCAAACTCCCTCCATATTTCTGTGTTTCCATTCTGCAGCATCTTCAATATCTGCCAGATCTTCGGCATCCAACATCCATATATAGGCAGAGCTGAGGCTATCTGATCCAACAGATGAGCTCCAATGGCTTTCATTTCCTTCTCCCTTAATTTCATTGTCATTTGTAATATCATGCAAGCCACAGTCCTTTCTGTTGGCCTGCAAGGTAATGTTGTTGCTTTTCCACACTGTTTTTGCATTCTGGTTTCGGCCATTTTTCAGAGATCCTGCTTCAAGGGACAGAATTCCCAAGGCTCTGGAGATCTTTCTTACTGCGACATCTGTAATTCTTTCACATCCAGAGAGATCAAGATGTCGGAGATTCTGGCAGCAACCAATCCAAGACCAACTGAAACAAACATTCAAGTCTTTATTAAATAGTATTCAACTTCCATACTGGGCAGCATGTTTAAGCTTTTATCCTAAAGTTGGCATATTGCAAATCTATGAATAATCACCACTCAAACTGGAGAACACAAATGCAAATCATAGAAGAAAACAGGGTTGTATTAACAAACTAACAGTGTTAGTCTGAATATTCTTGACATCACAATAAGCTGGCTCAAATGTTACTGTTGAAACCCCATAAGAAAAATAATTGCTAAAGGCAAAGTTACTATGCTTGCAACATTGGAACTTTTCGGTATAGCATTTTACACTAGGAATGAACAACATGCAGTGTTTCAAGTACTCTTAGGCTGCAACTCTTTATCAGTCCCCATCTTTGGATATTCAGACTATGTCTGACAGGACCTGCAATCCACCAGCGATTGACATGTGCTACCCACTCTATTTCAGGTAATGCAAATTTTAAAAATCTGCTTCTCCCATAGGCCCAAGACTAAAGACACATTCCCTTTTCCTTTAGTTCATTCTTTCCTCTACAGACTAAAGGTGCTCATCAAACCAAAGTTTCATCCTACTGAATCATCTATAAAGTTCTTACACAACTGACACTTGTAACTGAGTGCTAAATATGATATAAAATGCAATCAATAAAAGTGTGAATTTCAAGTTGAACATCTACATAAAGTTTTGTTCAACTATTATTCAAAAGAATATGGATGTTCCATTTCAGTAAAGCAACCAGCACAAATTATCATAGCAGATATTTCTTATTTACCATGCTTAATACTTTTAACCTGATTCATAAACATACAAACCAGTGAAACACAAGCCAGAAGCTGGGGATCAGAGGGATATAGGCACAATGATGATATTCAAAGCATTCAGAGCACTGGATATTAGCATTTTGAATTATATTACTGTTTCCCCGATCTGTAGGCACTTATATTCTTGACCAACTTTCTAAATACCAAAGTTCCTTTTACTTGCTGCTGTACTGTTTGTAAACAATGAAACCTTCCCACACACACATGCACACACACAAATGAAATTACCAACCTTTCGAAAGCAGAATCAGAAATATCAGTTTGAGTGAGATCAAGATATTCCAAGTTTGGACAAAGTTCTAAGATCTGCCTGACCTATTGTTTAGAAAGAAAAGTCAGTTTACAAAGGTTGCATTACAAAAAGGGGTCAAGCCATATGCAGTTATTTTAGCATACTATATGGATATCTTTATATTTTCTTCTTCTGTTTTGAATGCCAACTAAGAAAGACAATTTTAAAATACATCTCACACAGTATCATTCTTTACAGATTGCACAGACTCACTCAGTATGTATACTGTACCATTTTGTTAGATATGGCTGAGCTATAGGCCAGCACAATTGTTTTCACTGAGTTGCCTACACGTGGCAGAACATGATGAATTAAACCTTGGAGTAAGTCTTTCTCCTTCTGAATAATGCTGATAGAGAGTGATTCTTCTGCATTTTCCTCTATAAAGAAATCAAAAGATAAATTCAAGAGCAAAACAAGCACACATATTTACAGAAGCTGCCCATATATAGTAACTTCATTTTAAAAAATACATAAATGATTAGCCAATGTTCGTGTTAATGAAAAGTTATCAATATCCTACAACAAGCTGCCTTGGTTGAAAAGATCCAGATTTGCTGG
This sequence comes from Anolis carolinensis, assembly GCF_035594765.1. Lineage (NCBI taxonomy): Eukaryota > Metazoa > Chordata > Lepidosauria > Squamata > Anolidae > Anolis > Anolis carolinensis. The sequence continues at coordinate 113,029,199 of NC_085845.1, forward strand.
GGTGATTCCTCATCACTGGTTATGCCACTAGAGCAGATGGGAATGCAGTACAATATCTAAGGAGACATATAATCCACACTCCTGCACTAATATATTTAACATAAGGCAAACATGAAAGTACAAACTGAAGTATATTATTCAGTTAAACCTTCTCTCCTTCTTTGTGGTCAAGATTTCAAGGATTTCCTTTCACTTTTCAGAAAACATGAGACCTCTGAAAATGGCTGCCATGGTTTAAGAATGGATTAAACTAATGCTGGATAAGGTAGTTGATATCCAGGTTCGAAATCATGTAGACTATATTAACACTAGCATTTTGAATTGTGATTGTTAAATTACATCAAGATAGATTAATGCATAACTATAGCATTTCACTGGATGTGGGGGAATTACTCTATCAACCATTTTCAGTAGTGCTTTGCCTTACATTTAAGAAAACGTAATATTGTAACAATATTATGGAAAGTAATTATGGAAAGCATTCTAATAAAAACATTTCAGTTCAAATATAGATAGACAGATCTGTTTATTGGGTTGTTGTATGTCTTTCGGGCTGTGTGGCCATGTTCCAGAAGCATTCTCTCCTGACGTTTCGCCCACATCTATGGCAGGCAACCTCTGAGGATGCCTGCCATAGATGTGGGCGAAACGTCAGGAGAGAATGCTTCTGGAACATGGCCACACAGCCCGAAAGACATACAACAACCCTGTGATCCCGGCCATGAAAGCCTTCGACAACACAGATCTGTTTATTGATTAGTCCGCTGACTATATCAACAATAAAAGACAAAAACAAACATACACAGGCAAATAAACACTAATAACTATCTTAAAATTCCTGCAATAATTAACTAAAATGAATTAAAGCACAATAAAACTTGATTAAATAATAGGTTTGGTAAAATGGGATTACATTGCAAGATGAAAGTGGGGGAGTAAAGTGACGAGGGTAAAAGAATAAGTTGGGAAAATTCAAATAAGTTCATCACCATGACAAGGGATCCCATTTTGTGAGATAAAGAGATCGATCTCTCGGGTGGCTGGATTTTATAATGAATTTGGCTTGAAGCTGTCCAGTTCAAATATATATATAGACACCTTTGAGACTATAATTTTATTTACACAGATAATATAATTATTTCTGTAAAATATTTGTGATAAAGGAGATCACACTGCATCTGCTGTAATTTTCCAGAAGAAAACAGCCATTAATGACCATGGCCAGGCTCTGCTCTGGTGTGGTATATGCCTTGTGTACCAGCCTCAAGACTGAATATACTAAGATAGTAAAAGGAAGTTCATGACATTGTTGCAACCTGTTCCTCCATTATGAAGGATGATGCATTCATATTCCCAGACTTTCTTTCAGGGGAAATGCAATCTAGGCAAATCATGTACTTTCCAAATACACTGCTTCAGATTCGATTTACTGCCATTCACTGCTATCCAAGACACTGTTTCAACATTCCCATATCTAACTTTTTTTTCATGTCAGGAGTAACTTGAGAAACTGCAAGTCACTTCTCGTGTGAGAGAATTGGCCCTCTGCAAGGATGTTGCCCAGAGGACGCCTGGATGTTTGATGTTTTACCATCCTGTGGGAAGCTTCTCTCATGTCCCCCCATATCTAATTTTTGTGTGTGTGTGTGTGTGTCAGGGGCAACCGGAGTTGCTTCTGGAGTGAGAGAATTGGCCATCTGCAAGGACGTTGCCCAGGGGACGCCTGGATGTTTTTTGATGTTTTACCATCCTTGTGGGAGGCTTCTCTCATGTCCCCACTTGGAGCTGGAGCCGATAGAGGGAGCTCATCCGCGCTCTCCCCAGGTGGGATTCGAACCTGGCAGCCTTCAGGTCAGCAACCCAACCTTCAAGTCACTAGGCTTTTATCCCCTAGGCCACCGGAGGCTCCCCCATATCTAATGAACAGAGGGAAGCGTATTGACAACATCCTTTTAACATTCTGGATGTCTTCGTGATGGAGATGCTGAGCAGCATGGGATGAAATGACCAGACTGACAAAATGATCAACATGTGGAATGGGAATTCCCCAGCACTACTTCAGTTGGTTTTATAAGAATGTAAGAGTGCACACATTAAATGAGTGCATTGAGAAATCCTGATCACTAATCTGTACAGTGGGTTATGAAACTAAGCCAAAATCCCTGAAAAGCAACACTTATAATATAATAATAATTCTATTTTTATACCCCGCCCCATCTCCCCGAAGGGACTCGGGGTGGCTTACATGGGGCCAAGCCCAGACATCAGACAATATAAAAACATAGCAATAAAACAAGTCAATCAACAATAAAACAAATCATAAAACAAATGAGGTCACTTACAATAAATATACTGATAAAATCCTGGGTTGGCTTCAAAAAGAACTGGGCCAAAAGTGCAAGTAGTGTCAGTACCATCAGGGAGAGATAGATACCAGAGCTATTGTTCCCATTAAAGTGCTGGGGAAGGCGTACAACAAGGGACTATTGCCAGCTAAAAAATTGGAGAGCAATAAGGATAAAATATGCAACAGGTCAATCCTTTACTATGGAGATCAGTCGCCAGAGGACTGTTGGAAGAGCCATGTTTTCAGGCTCTTCTGAAAAGTAAGGAGGGTAGGGGCCTGCCTGATCTCCCTGGGGAGAGTTCCAGAGCCGGGGGGCAACGGCAGAGAAGGCCCTCTCCCTCGCCCCACCAACCGCGATTGCGAAGGTGGTGGGAATGAGAGGAGGGCCTCCCCCAATGAGCGAAGAGACCGTGCAGGTTCATAGGGGGAAATGTGGTCACGAAGGTAGGTGGGTCCCAAACCGTTTAGGGCTTTGTAGGTGATAACCTGCACCTTGAATTGGGCTCGGAAAATAAACGGCAGCCTATGGAGCTCCTTAAACAGGGGAGTTAAGCGCGCCCTGTAATTTGCTCCAGTTAGAAGCCTGGCTGCCGAGTATTGTACTATTTGCAGTTTCCTGGCCATCTTCAAAGGCAGCCCCACGTAGAGCGCATTGCAATAATCTAGTCTAGTGGTAACTAAGGCATGGACCACCATGGCCAGATCCGAAGTTTTAATTGTGCAAAGGCAACGCCTGGGCGTCAAGTGTCAGCATTGAGTCCAGGAAGACCCCCAAGCTGTGGACCTGCACCTTCAGGGGGAGTGCGACCCCGTCAAGCACAGGTTGCCATCCTATGCCCCAATCAGACATACGACTGACCTGGAGGATCTCTGTCTAGTCAGGATTAAGTCTCAGCTTGTTCGCCCTCATCCAGACCAACACAGCGGCCAGACACTGGTCCAGTATCCGAGGGGCTTCCTTGGATTTAGGTGGAAAAGAGTAGTAGAGTTGGGTGTCATCTGTGTAGAGATGGCACCGAACTCCAAAACTCCGGATGACCTCACCCAGCGGTTTCATGTAGATATTAAAAAGCATGGGGGACAGAATACAACCTTGAGGGACCCCACAGGTCAATGGCCAGGGGTCCGAGCAGGTATCCCCCAGCTTCACCAACTGAGAGCGACCCTCCAGGAAGGACTGGAGCCACTGCAAAGCAGTACCCCCAAGGCCCATCCCGGAGAGCCATCCCAGAAGGATGCCATGGTCGATGGTATCAAAAGCCGCTGAGATGTCCAAGAGAACCAGAAGGGTCACACTCCCCCTGTCAGTTCTCTGCGGAGGTCATCCACCAAGGCTACCAAAGCCGTCTCGGTGCTGTACCCAGGCCTGAAGCCAGACTGCAATTGGTCCAACATCCAAGTCGGAACAAATCTGAGCGACTCTGTCAGCAAAATGGTGAGCGAACTCGCTATACTGAGTTGCTGAGTTGTCAGATGCCCCCCCAACCTCAGGAGGGTGGAGGAGCTCCCCGACAACCCAAAACAACTCTGAAGGTCTATTTGTTGCAGACGCGATGCGGGTATTCGAGAAAGCCTTCCTGGCTGCCTGCAACGCCATGGAGTAGGCCTTAATAGCGGCTCTAGACCATGCTCGGTCAGAGACATCACGAGATATCTGCCAGCGGCACTTTAGTCTCCTTCTCGCGTGTTTCATCTCAGCCAGCTCCCTAGTAAACCAGGGGGCTGGGGCAACTCCACGCAACGAGAGGGGACATTCGGGGGCAATCGTGTCTATTGCCCTGTTCATCTCGCTGTTGTAGCGGTCAACCAAGGCATCGACAGGATCGTCAGCCTCCATGACAGGCAGATCCCCAAGAGACCTCAGGAATCCATCAGGATCCATAAGCCTCCTGGGGCAGACCATCTTAATGGGTCCCCCACCCCTGCAGAGATTTGAGGTCACTGTGAATCTTAAACTGATCAGATAATGGTCGGACCATGATAATGGAAGAATAATTTGCTCTTTTACTCCGACCAAATCGTCACTCACAACAAAAACTAGGTCAAGTGAAAAACAAAAGTTAGTTTTGCAGAGAACAAACAATTGAGGACAGATAAACTTTATACTTCAGTTTACCAGACTCATCTATATCTGCATCTTCATCCCATTCCTGAAAAGCACGACTTTCATCTTTTCTGTTCTTCACCCATTCTTCATCAGGCTCTGTGTCAAGGTCACCTGGTGGGCTGCTGGACCAGTCTCCTATCAGTCAAAGATAAAGGACTTGTTTAAAAATCAGCTTTGGAATAATCCACCAACATGAGTAAGAAAGAGGTTTGTAAAGAAACAAAATAGTAAGCACAGAAGTTGCTAGGAACATTGCATGCATCTTGCCATTTTTAATCCCTAACAACTGGAAAATGTGTACATACAGACTTGAAGCACCTTAATATTCTTTCCAGGTCAGGATCATTTCTGTTGGTTCAATCTTTTGCAGACTTGAACCAACTCTCAGTTAATACATTCCCAGTTGAATTAGCCTGCACTCTTCTCTTCCTCTATGGAATTTTAAAGGATTACATTTTGTCATCAAGAGATTAAGAGAAAAGTTGCACAGCAAGATGAAAGCAAACAGACGCCAACCTCTTTCCTTATAGCTCAATTATTATTTCATTGCACTCTCTACTATATACAGAATTGTGTGGACTTTAGAATTTCCCAGATTGAAATTATGTATTTTCTTTAAATGAATACATTCATATACTCAAATGATACTAAATATATAGGGCAAAATCCAAACCTATGCTATGCAGCCCACATGCTTTCTGAGCTATTCCTTTTGAGACATTTATAGATATCTATCATCACTCTAGACACGGATACTCTAAACACACACACACACACACACAAAGACAAGGGCCACAATTCAATACAGTGTTAGATATAGGGAAAAAATCAACCAGAATTTTCAAAAAGTAAAACTCGCAATTTCTTATCAAAATAAATAGTTGTTATTGAGAAATTTCTTAATCAAATAAAATTAATCTGCCATCTAACGAATGACATACACAATATTTACAAAATCATAATTGTGGCCTTAGAAGTCAAATATTTTTCCTTCCCCTTTCCTTCCTTTAACATAAAAATGCATGGTAATGTAAGATTCTAAAAACCGGATCTCCTCCACTCACCTCTGACCCAGCGAATAGGGTAAAGATGCTTCCAGAGAAATCCAGTCTTTGCCAGCTGAGACCATTTGGTGTTTACTTGACTACATCGACACAACTCTTGAGGGCTGAGGTAACTAAAAATAGTCAGCATCACCTCAGAAGGAAGATGAATAATATTGCTGGCTTGTCCTGTTTCTTCAGTTTCTGAAATATACATGAATCCATTCAGAAGTGGCTTCACTAGTTTTTTTTTTCTATTAGAAAGCAAGAATAAGTATCCTCCACTAAAACTGTGGCAGGAGGATATACTACATTTTTGTTCTGTTTTGAAATCTGTTTGCTCAACTCACTCTAGTTTATGGGACTGGTTTTTAATACCGTCTATCCATTTTCAAAAGGATTTCAACAGTCAAGAAATTAAAAAGCCATATCAAATTCGACTGATACTGGTTTACATAACTGGAAAACCTCATGATATTGAAATACTACTAGCTTTCGTCTCCTGGATATTTCTCTGTAGAACTCTGTAGAACTGTTCTATTAAATAGCAGTGCCACGACCTTGCATCAGAAAGTGAAAGTATATTTGGAATTTTAAAAATGTACAATCAGAAATGCAAAGGGAGTACTGGTCACATTTCTCTAACCATAAAGATTTTGAAGAAGAAATACACTCAAATTGCCCTAAGTTTGGTGAACTATTTCTACATACCACTACATGTTTTATCAATATTTTCAAAGAAAGTTGGCCACAATGGCTACTAATTATTTCAACTGAAATGGTTCACCTTGATCTGCTTTTTCATCCACAGAATATTTGAAAGCTTTCTGGAGTTCCTCAGCTTGATTCCAGAGACTAATGCCTCTACGGATTTCTGCTGTAGTTTCCTTCTGAGAGCAATGTTGGGCAATTACTTTCTTTTTTATGTCCTTTAATTCTTCGTAAGTGAAATATTCCATCAACATTGGCTGGAAAACCTAACATGCACAATATGGAACAGTTTTTGAACAATCCTCCCATCAAGCTCTTTCCCCCATTTTTATTCTGTCAACACATACACAATATTTGCAAGTAAAGTAACAGAACATATACATGACAAGAACTATATTAAACTTTAGTATCTGGATTGACAATAACTCATAAAATCAGATATATCTATTGATTGTGTTTATTGGTTTGCTCACAAAAGTTTTAAAAATGGTTATAGTAGCCTGATTTTCTCCAAGATATCACCCCTACAAGATACACTATAATCTTTCTATACTACATATTCATCAGGTATAATTTTTCCATTTGGACAGTTGGTAAGGGTTTCCCTTTACAAAACTTGTAGTTTTTCAAATATGTGACAATTATTGGAATCACTGTGCCATGTTTCTGTGTAAGTCTGATGCACAAAGGAAAAGATGTACATTCAGACTTACATGTTATGTCAGTCCTATATATAATTCTCTATCTCAGTGATGGTTAACTTTAATACTGCTTACCTCCTCCTCTTCTTTCATGTGAGGAAGGAAATCCCTGGTAAAAGCTTCCAGCCTCTCCTTTAACTGTTTCGCATAGTTTAGTTGTTCATATTCATTCTGAAAATAATTTATTTTAAAGAAACATATCTGATTGTATGGTTTTAATTTACAAACACTTATATCACATGTTATATTATACTAAAGTATGTTTCAATTAACATTCAGGTAGTTTGCGATAATTAGCAATGTAAATTTAAGCCATCACTATCACCACCAGCTTTCCAATTTACCTAAAATAGGTATTCAGAGGTCAGTGTACATACAAGATCTGGGAACACTGCAATAGTGTATGACATCATTTCATTTTTAAAAGCATTAGTGGGATTTATTTCCAAAAGGAACCAAATAAAAAACCCCAAAAAATAGGTGACAACACATTGTTGGCTATGAGTAGAATATTATGTACAGATCATAACTATCAAAATGTATCAAATTATTTCAGTACGGGGTTTGGAAAATTGCATTATATAGCAAAATAATGCACACCCTCAGCACATTTTTTTTATTCCTGTAAAATCTATTCAGAAAGATTTGGTACCTTCTGGTGAAAATACTTCCAAATTTATGTTTTCTATCCTCAAAAAAGAGCTATTTTTATAAAAGCCAATTAAGATAAATTCAAATCAGGGGCAGGAAAATGTGGCCGTCAGGGTCATTTTTGTGGACCCTAGGAGTAGAAAATTATTTGACTAAAATTTTCCTAAATTACCTCTAGGGGGGTATGGAGGGAATTTCCATCACATTTTGAAATCCCTCTAGAGACAAAATATCTTTTTACATTTTTTTAAAACTTAATTTCAAAATAACCCCAAATGTGCTCAAAGTCCCAAAACAGAGCGAGGACACTCCAATGTCCTCTAGAAAATACTTGTAAACAAACAAATGATTTTTGCCAACATGGTGGGCAGTGCATTCCTCCAATATCATCTGGGGGTTTATGTGGCCTCCTATAATTCCAAAGTTGCTGACCTCAATTCAGATCAATTTCACAAACTAATTTTAAATGTAAACGTATTCCGTATTTTACTGGCATGGAAGATTTGTCTTCTGATGATGCCTGTAGCCTTTAGTTTAGTTTCTAAAGATGTGGGTACAAACATAGGAGTTCACACTTCTTGTGGCTCAGTTGAATACTTTGATTTAAACTCCTCACAGGCCAGCAAAATTCAATAAAAGCATTAAACCATGAGAAATGTATAAAGCAATAATTTTTTCATTAAAATCATAAATTTGTACAACTAAATTTTGTCTTGTATAGATAAAATACAGTGGTAAAAGATTACAGTCTCAGAGTTTCTTTAACATATGTACTATATACTATTGTACTATCAAGTCTAAATGTTTAAATGTTGTAGTTTTGACTGCTTTATTATGACCATTATTCATATTATAAATGATTTATGAATTGTTCTCCACAGAAGGTGCTTTGAATGTGATTTTCCTGCTTCTTGGACTGGATGGCCCATGAGGTCTCTTCCAGCTCTATGATTCTATGAAGGGAACAGCTTTCAAAGAAGGAAGTTATGCCTTACAGGTATTCACACCCTTCCAGAGAAATCCAAGCTCTAACCTAAAATTATGGCTAACCCATAAATCCAAAAGAACACAATAGATTCAGTTCCACTGAACTCAATGGGACTTACTTCCAAGCAGACATTAACAAGATCACACTGCAAAAAGATCAGAAATATATTAACTCTAATGTAACCACTAATTCAAACCAGATTTTAAGAAATAAGGTTTCACATTATACAACTGAGATAAACTCTTCCCTCTAGTAGATTACCTTCACATTCTTCAACCCTTTCTCAAACAGGCTCAGCATCTCTGACAGTTTGTTGTCTGAATGAACATTATACACAGTCCGGCTCCGTTGCTGAAGTAAGCCAATGATGTATTCATTTTCAATCTGCTCGTGCATTTTAAATTCCTTAAAAGTGGCATAAAGGGATTGGAGTAGAGCACGGAAATCATTGTTGTTGGAAAAGTTGGTTTTAGATAGCTGGAGAAAAAGAAAGAAATTATTTTTCCTGAAATGTCAACATGTCAACTTCTTGAAAAGCATTTTGGAGCATCTCACTTCAACATCTATTTCACACCTAGGAGTCTTTAGAAACAACATCAGGATGATGTGCATCCAACTACAAGCTCTATCTCATGTTTCCTGACAAGGGATATACAAATATACAAATTGAATTTATTCGATTTCATAATAATACTGAACCTGGCAGCGAAAACTGACCATGAATTCCACGGTTGAACTCTGTGTGCTAGATGAAGTAGTGCACTGTAATTCACCAGATGTCAGCCACACTTAAGGATTTTTTAAAAACAAAAACTATACGTCATCAAAACTGTTTCCTGTAAAAGATGTGAGGTATACAAAGCTCTGACCACACTGTCGAGCAAGAGGCTCACTGTCAACATGCTTGCTTGACTGCTCTCACTTGGTTCCTGGCAAGCATGAGCAGCTAAAAATGTTGCAATGCTTTTATTCATAGGCAAACCATTATTTTACATTTATCCATGTTTGTTGTTATTTCAGTTAAAATGCATGTGGATTTTTCAGACATTTAAATTTTTATTTAATAAAGATTAGTAAATTCTAAATTAAATAATGCTCCAGTTAGGAAACAGGAAATTTTTCAGATTTTCCCCCAAATTCAAAATCTCCTTTAAAAATACAACATTACGTCAATTTGTTGATTAATCACATACAAAAACTACCTCTGGGTAGAAACAAAATGCTTACTTCCTTATCAAAATAAACAAATAAAATTTACAGCATGATTGTACATATGTTACAACTACATGGCAACAATATTCTTTCCTCCACTGACTCAGCATAGTATGCCATTAATTCATGATTATTCTTCCAAGGTTTATAGCAGCTATCAAGAATTCAATCCCTGCTACACATTAGAGGACAAAGGGATTATACCAATCTTAGTCTATATTCAGGGTACCACATGAGCACTCATTTCTTTATTATAGAAATGCCACTACAAAATATATATGTTTATATACCACTTCACTATATTACTGAAGAAATTCTAACTGCCTACTAATTGATCTCTATTTATTGAGAATTTCAATATTCTATGTTTATCTCAATGAAGCCTGACAAGTGAAGACACAATGAGAATGTTAGATTCTTTACAAAGGAAAAGAAAGGTTAAATATAATGATGTCTAAAACTAATTCAAGCTCATAGGCAACATCTGAACTGCATAGTGGACTAAATACAGGATCTATTAGTAAAGGTTTCTTCTTGACATTAAGTCTAGTCGTGTCTGACTCTGGGGATTGGTGCCCATCTCCATGTCTAAACCGAAGAGCCGGCGTTGTCCGTAGACACCTCCAATGTCATGTGGCTGGCGCTGTTACCTTTTCGCTGGAGCAGGACCTATAGATCTACTCACATCTGCATGTTTTTGAACTGCTAGGTTGCAGAAGCTGGGGATAACAGTGGGAATTCACCCTGCTCCCGAGATTCGAACTGCTGACCTTTTGGTCAGCATGTTCAGCAGCTCAGCGGTTTAACCCACTGCGCCACCGGGGATCTATTACTCCAACCTATTTCATAAAAATTAGATCTTAGACAAAATAAATTACTTGTCCAGGTGACCTTATGCTGTTTGTGTCATTTCTGCCATGCTGATGTTCAGTGAAAGAAAATACCAACTTTCTCCAAAATATTACAAAGACAATTTCACTTGCTGTAAGTAAATAGCATTAAGAAGTCTGATAGCATTTACTAAGATCTAGACCAGTGGTTCTCAACCTGTGGGTCCCCAGATGTTTTGGCCTTTAACTCCCAGAAATCCTATCAGCTGGTAAACTAGCTGGGATTACTGGGAGATGTAAGCCAAAACACCTGGGGACCCGCAGGTTGAGAACCACTGAACTAGACACTGGCAAAACACAGCCTTTCTGTATACTACACCAACTATCAGAATATACTAGAAAATAGAATAGCCTCAAATAAAACTCCTTCCCCCACAAACTGCTGTATTTCTGATCAGTATCAGAAAGGCTGTGCTAAATGCCATGTTCTGACGTTCTCATTCCTGGAATCCTAGGGCTTCTATATAGTCCTGAGGGGAAAAGTTCTCCAAAGTTTACATAACTAAGCAAAATAACATACTAAAGGTCTGTTCAATGATTTCGCCATCTCCCAAGGAAAAAGAGAGCTAGGACATCAATTTCTTTTCCAAACTGTGGATTAGCTGAGATTTTAGGAATTATGGGGCACGTTCTTCAATAACTGTGTAAGTCCTACAAAGCACTAATTATAGATTTTCATAGGATGATCAATTACTTGAAGGAAAGAAAATATAATAAAAAACTAGATTTAAGTTTATAATAATACTGGCTACAAGTAATAGAAGTTAACAAGTAGTGTTAATTGTTTGACTACTCTTCTGTTCCAACTAATATATTGTTGGTTTGCAAGATTTACACAGCTTTTAAGATCCAGCAGTTTTTTCATACTGTGGTTCAACATACTGTGGTACAATATGTCTTTTTAAAGCCTATTCTCTGTCATACGTAGACTTTTTATACCTCCTACTGCTCAAGGCTTTGCCTGGTGGTCACCATGCTCTGGGTTTAAGTCTCCTGAAAATGAAAGAAAAGGAGATAAATGGTTGCTGGGTGCATGACTGAAAGTTGACAGGGTAGGCCTGCTGGAAGAGATGGGTCTTCCATTCTGTTGGAAATTCCAACTATTCATTTAGCTGTCAGAGCTCTTCCGGAAGGTCATTCCACAAGTTATTATTATTGCTATTATTATTATTATTATTATTATTATTATTATTATTATTATTATTATTATTATTATATATTATTTTAGCAACTATTAATACATCTGCAGTTAATGCTCGTGCACCAGCACCAGCTGTGTCAATTCCTTGAGACATCCAACCTGCCAGGAATGACACGCATCTTAAGTTACATCTCATTTGATTACTGTAATGAGCTTGACACATGGATGCCTTTGAAAAATATTCAACTAGTCTAAAGAGATGCAGCCAGATTGCTAACTGGGGCTGGCCACAGGGGAGCAAACAAGTTTGTCAACAAAGGCCTGCGGTCTCATGCCACTTAGCAATATAAAGAATATGATTGAAATATACAAACCTATCATTACTGTGTAGTAAATGCTGGGACAGTAATTGAAAAAACCACAATTTTTCAAAGACGCACACAAAAACAGCCCAGTTGATGGTTGCCTGTGTTTCAAGCACTGGAAACTTTTTTAATGATTGACGCTAAGTCAGTCCTTTCAAAGAGAAACCAAAAATGCCATCCACAACAGGAAGGACCAGAATTCTCAAAACAGGTTGAACAATGAATTTATCTGCACATCTAATCCGCCTATACGTAGGGCCCTTCCACACAGCCATAATATCAAGGCAGAACATCCCACAATATCTGCTTTGAACTTGGGCCCCTTCCACACAGCTGAATAAAATCCCACATTATCTGCTTTGAACTGGAATAAATGGCCGTGTGGACTCAGATAACCCAGTTCCAAGCAGATACTGTGGGATTTTCTACCTTGATATTCTGGGTTATATCATCATCATCATCATCATCAAAACTTTATTTGTGTCCCACCCCCTAGCCCCATGGGACTCAGAATGGTTAACAACATGAAATAATAAACAAAGCAAATGGACAATATAAACAATCAATTATATGACTGTGTGGAAGAGCCCTGGTTATCTGAGTCCACACTGCCTTCTCTCCGTCCCAACACTGTCACAAAAACAATTGGTGAGAACGAGAGAGAGGGCCTTCTCTGTGGTTGCTCCAAAAGACATCAGAATGGCCCCTTCCCTACTAACTTTCACATGTCAAATAAAAACTTTTCTCTGAAATCAGGCCTTTAATGAAGATCAATACAACAGTGATAGGTGCCATTGTAACATCTGGAGCTGAACTATTCTGTGCAGTACCTTACACACAAGTGGCAATGGGAAGGATTGGGAAGACAATGGCTTCAGTTTATGTTTACTTAGTTTAACTATACCAAAAGTGCCAACTGTAACAACAATAACTTTATTTTTGTACCCTGCCTCCATCTCCCCGAAGGAACTCAGGGGGGCTAACATGGGGCCATGCACACCAAAACAGGATAAAATACATACATCAAACAGGATAAAATACATGTATTTTAATCTGTAATGTGTTTTATTCTGGTTTGATTGTCATATTATGTTTTAATTGTTATTATTAACTATGTCCATTTCCTTTTTGTTCTAATGTACCTATATATTTTATACTGTTTTTGTACTGTTTTTAAAAAGTTGTGAGCCTGAGTCCAATTCAGGGGGAAAAGCGGGATATAAATAAAGATTTATTATTGTTCTTAGCATATACCTTGTTAGACGCTTTAAATTCCCCGATGAGGGAGAAAAGCAGGATAAAAATTAGATAATAATACTGTAATAATATATTCTTGTTCAAAGCAGATGTGAGATTTTATTCAGCTGCATGGAAGGGATCGTAGAGGCCTCCTTCCTTTTCCAGTTATGTCACAAGTTGCTTACAAAGGAGGGCACTGCATCTAGAAAGCCTCAAGTGTAAAATGTAACACAGACAAGGTGAGGACAGAAAGAGGGAAGATTTGAGTAACTCTTCAACTGGTTGAATAACTGCAACCTGACACACTTAAGCCCCTTCCACACAGCTATATAAATCTCACATTATCTGCTTTGAACTGCAATATATGTCAGTGGGGACTCAGATATTCCAGTTAAAAGCAGATATTGTGGGATTTTTCTGCCTTGATATCCTGGGTTACATGGCTGTGGGGAAGGACCTTTAAAAGAGTGTGTTTTCGCCAAGGGACGTCAGAGGAGTCTTGGAGCCCTTCCACACAGCCATATATCCCAGAATATCAAGACAGAAAATCCCACAATGTCTGCTTTGAATTCGGTTATCAGAGTCCACACTGTCATATATTTCAGTCCACACCAGATAAGGTGGGATCTTATCAACTGTGTGGAAGAGGCTTTGGAGTAAGGGGGTAGGATTTTGGGCCCTTCCAAACAGGCCCTATATCCCAGGATCTGATCCTTGGTTTTGTGTTTATCCCAGATTAGATAATCTGTGATAAACACAAAACCAAGGATCAGATCCTGGGATATAGGGCCTGTTTGGCAGTGCAGGAGCATATAATCTAGTTTAAAGTAGAAAAACTGTGATCAGTTCCTGGGGAAAAGGGCCTGTCTGGAAGAGCCCTTAGAGTCATCCCTTAAAGACTACAACGGGGAGGAAAAGAGGTGAGAGTGAGTCCTGGGATGTCTTGGTGGGAGGAGGGGGGGCCTTCCGATTAGAGCGGCTGTTCCGCAAGACGGGGGGGTGAAGGGTGATGCTGATAAGGCGCACAGAGTGGCGCACGAGGCGGGGACATCTGCGCAGCCGCCAGTCTGGCCCCTCTCCCCAGAGTGCGCGCGTGCGCCGCCCCCTCCCCTCCCCTCTCGCGCCCAAACCCTCGCGCGCCAGGCTCCGAGCCCTGGCTGACAGAAGAGCGAAGGGCCGGAGGCGTGTCTCGGCGGCCGAGAGGGTTCCGCAGAGCCCCGCCTGGCCGCCCAGTTCTCTTCCCAACCCGGCCTCCGTACCTTGTCGCAGTAAAGACCTACGAGCTGCTTCATCCGCCAGTGCGGGGCCGTGAAAACATCCACCTCCTCAGGGAAGGGAGCCATCTTCTCTTCCCCATATAGAGGCGCTCGCTCGCTCGACGACCGCGGGTCAAACGGCGGCAGGCACAGCCTTCGCCTTGCGCACGCGCGCCGCAGAGGCCGCTCGCGACCCGACGCGGAAGGCGCATGCGCCGGCAGCTTGCTTCACAGGTCACGTGCAGAGCGTAGACCCAAAGGAGAAGCAACAGGAGATTTCCGAGTGCGCCGTCGGGGAGACGCCATTTTTCAGCGCCGCCCTTGAAAAGATTGCCATTCAGGGCCCTGCCAGGCCTCTTCCACACAGCTGAATAAAATCCCACAATATCTGCTTTGAACTGGAATAGATGGCAGTGTGGACTGAGAGCATAGATATTGTGGGTTTTTCTGCCTTGATATTCTGGGTTATTTGCATCTGTGAAAGGGCCCCCAGGCAGACCCAACATCCCAGGATGTGATCCCAGGTTTCCTGTTTATCCCAAATTATCTGGTAACGGGGACTTATAATCCGTCTTAAAGTGGAAAACCTGGTATCAGATCCTGGGATATAAGGCCTGACCGGAAGGGCACAGCCCTACAATCCAGAATATCAAGGCAGATAATCCACAATATGTGCCTTGAATTGGGGCCCTTTCCACACAGCTGAATAAAATCCCACAATATCTGCATTAAATTGGAATATATGGCAGTGTGGACTCAGATAACGCAGTTCAAAGTAGATATTGTGGGATTTTCTGCCTTGATATTCTGGTTTATATGGCTGTGTGGAAGGGCCCTGAATCCACACTGCCATATAATCCAGTTCAATCGATCTTATACAGCTGCATGGAAGGGACCCTGAAGAGCCCTCAAACAACCCAACACTCTACATGGGGTTGCTTTTGAAGATGGCCCAGAAGCTCCAATTAGTACAACGGGCGGCAGCCAGATTGATAACCAGGGGAGCATACTACTCCCTTGTTAAGACAGTTCCACTGGCTGCCAATATGCTACTGAGCCCAATTCAAAGTGCTGGTTTTGACCTATAAAGCCCTAAACAATTCTGGTCCAACTTACCTATCCGAACGTATCTTCCCCCAATGAACCATTAAGATCATCTGGGGAGGCCCTGCTCTCGGTCCCATCTGCCTCGCAAGCGCGGCTGGTTGGAATGAGCGACAAAGCCTTCTCAGTGGTGGCTCCTCAGTTGTGGAACGCCCTCCCCAGTAACATCCGGCAAGCCCCAACTCTTGGGCTTTAGGAAGAACGTAAAGACATGGCTTTGTGTGCAAGCATTTAATGAGTAAACATATTTGACATGGTCTGAACTAAGGTCTATGTGCAAGGTTTTTGGAAGAATGGAATCGAGTAATTATATGTTTTTAAGCTTGTATAATGTGTTTTTATTAATTATTGTTAATTGTTTAAATGTATTGTGGATTTTTATTGATTTTGTTGGGGCATTGAATTTTGCCAGCTGTTGTAAGCTGCCTTGAGTTCTCTCGGGTGAGAAAGGTGGGGAAAAAATATTGTAAAATAAATACGAGAAGAGAAGGATGAAAGTGTGTTCATTTAAGGCTGACTGGGGGCTTTCTTGGGGCCCTTTCAAACAGCCATATAACCCAGAATATCAAAGCAGAAAATCCCACAAAATCTGCTTTGAACTGGGTTATGTGTTGTCGAAGGCTTTCATAGCCGGAATCATTAGGGTGCTGTGAGTTTTCCGGCCATGTTCCAGAAGCATTTTTGCCTGACCTTTCGCCTACATCTATGGCAGGCATCCTCAGAGGTTGTAAGATATGTTAGAAACTAAGCAAGTGGAGTTAATACGAGTAGAGTAGAGTCTCGCTTATCCAATGTAAATGGGCCAGCAAAACATTGGATAAGCAATATGTTGGATAATAATAAGAGATTAAGGAAAAGCCTATTAAACATCAAATTAGGTTATGATTTTACAAATTAAGCACCAAAACATCATGTTATACAACAAATTTGACAGAAAAAGTAGTTCAGTGCTACAGTAATGCTACGTAGTAATTACTGTATTTACGAATTTAGCACCAAAATATCATGATATATTGAAAACATTGACTACAAAAATGTGTTGGATAATCCAGAACGTTGGATAAGCGAGTGTTGGATAAGTGAGAGACTACTGTATATCTGGAATGTCCAGGGTGGGGGAAAAGAACTCTTGTCTGTTTGAGGCAGGTGTTAATGTTTCAATTGGCCACTTTGATTAGCATAGCCTTTCCGTTTCAAGGTCTGGCTGTTTACTGCCTGGGGGTATCCTTTGTTGGGAGGTGTTAGCTGGCCCTGATTGTTTCATATCTGGAATTTCCATTTCCTGAGTTGCTCTGTATTTACTGTCCTGATTCTAGAGTTCTTTTTAATACTGGTAGCCAAATTTTGTTCATTTTCATGGTTTCCTTCTTTCTGCTGAAATCGTCCACATGCTTGTAGATTTCAGTGTCTTCTCTGTGTAGTCTGACATGACAGACAAGAGTTCTTCCACCCTGAACATTCCACAGATATATAAACCCCACTTGCCTAGTTTCCAACATACCTCGCAACCTCTTAGGATGCCTGCCATAGAAGCAGGTGAAATGTCAGGAGAAAATGTTTCTGAAACATGGCCATATAGCCTGGAAAACTCACAGCAACCAAGATATTATGTGTTATTATTTTAAAACAGCCTGGCCTCAGGCCCACAAGCTCCCATACAGACCTGAACTGTCACCCCTGAACTGCCTGCTTGGGAGCCATGTTTTTTATTATTATCATCATTATTTACATTCTGTTTTTCCTCTCCTAAAAGTCATTCAGATGTTACCTGTGGAAGGCCAGGGACGAAGGAGCAGCACCCACCAGCCTTGCAGGAAGCCAAGGAGGTGTCTGTCGCACCATCACAACATCTTCAATCTCTTGCATCGCCTTCGAACTAATTGTGGCTTGTCTTCTTCCCTTCTCGGTCAATGTAAGTAAGGATGGAACATGTAGGTGGAGGGCCCTTCCACACAGCCATATAATCCAGAATATCGACAGATAATCCACAATATCTGTTTTGAACTGGGTTATATAATCCAGTTCAATATAGATTTTATACAGCTGTGTGGAAGGGGCTCAAAGCCCTTCCAAATAGGCCCTATATCCCAGGATCTGATCCCAGTTTTTCTGCTTTAAACTGGAGTATGTAAGTCTTCACTGCCAGATAATCTGGTATAAACAGAAAACCTGGGATCAGATCCTGAAATATAGGGCCTGTCTTGAAGGGCCTTCAGTTAATAGAATGAAAGAGTTGGAAGAGACCTCTTGGGCCATCCAGCCAAGAAGCAGGAAAACCGCATTCAATGCAAACCCAAACAGATTGCAATCCAGCCTCTGCTTAAAAGCTTCCAAAGAAGGAGCCTCCACCACATTCTGGGGCAGAGAGTTCCACTGCCGAATAGCTCTCACAGTAATGGAATAACTATTGCAGTTTCAGTTATACGAACGGAATGTGCATTTACTAAGACCTTGAAAACAAGTGTATGGCATGATTGGACAAGAATGTGTTTTCACAATAAAATGTTAAAACGTGTGTCAAGTATTGGAAAGCTTCTTTCATTATCTGTGGCTTGGAAATAAGAATTCTCACCCATTGTCTAAACCAAAATGCTTCAAAGATATAATAGGTCTGTTATAATATTAGATTTGTACCACGGACAGTGCATTTTATTCTAGTTCTAGCAAGTTTGTTTACAGTCAGCCCCCACATTCACAGATTTTGCATCCATGGATTCTACTTTCAGTGGTTTGAAAATATTTCATCAGGAAAAAAATCCAAAACATCCCAACCTTAATTTAGCATTTTATATAAAAAGGATGCCATTTTACTACACTGTTATAAGAGAACTGGAGCATCAAGAGGTTTTGTTATCCTCAGGTGTTCCTGGAACCAAACCCCAGCAGATATCAATTCTTTCATATGTATTCAACCATAGCCCCTGGTGGCGCAATAGATTAAACCCTTGTGCCAGCAGGACTGCTGACAGGTTGGCAGTTCGAATCCAGGGAGTGGGGAATCAACTCCAGATTCCCATGCTGGGACATGAGTGAAACCTCCCACAGGATGATAAAACATCTGGGCATCCCCAGGGCAAGGTCCTTGCAGATGGCCAATTCTCTCACACCAGTCTCTGACACGAAAAAAAAAATCAGTATTCAACCCCCCCCCCCCCCCCCCCGATTTAGAACAATAGTACTGGACTCCTTTAAAGTGTTTTACTTAAATCAGTCTTAATGACATAGCCAATGCATACACATTCTGGGAGTTACAAATCCAAAGGTAATTAGGAGGGTGATCCCCCCTCCTCCCCTTGCTCTGTTTTATTACATCTATCTTACTCAAGATAGTTCTTGATTCCATGCCAAGTTCTGTTTTCTTTTAACGGAACACCCTAAAATTTAAGACATTCTTCAAAGGAAAAGTAATGCACCCATTTTTCAGAGGGACCATTTTTTCCTATTCCATCTTTATTTTGGAAAATGTATGGCAGTCCCAGGATTTTCCACACAATGAGCCAAGCTGGGGAAATACTTCAGATCTATATTTTAAATTCCCTCTTTTTTTTTTTGTCAAATCAACATCTAGCCTTTGCTGGATGGG
The DNA here is from genome assembly GCF_035594765.1 of Anolis carolinensis. Lineage (NCBI taxonomy): Eukaryota > Metazoa > Chordata > Lepidosauria > Squamata > Anolidae > Anolis > Anolis carolinensis. The sequence continues at coordinate 113,048,537 of NC_085845.1, forward strand.
ATTACATTCCCCCTGAAGACACAAGTCCACAGTTTTGGGCTCCTCCTGGATGCAGTATTGAACCTGGAGGCCCAGGTATCTGTGTTGGCCAGGAGGGCCTTTGCTCATTCAAAACTTGTGTGACAACTGCACCTATTCCTTGAACTCCACTGGTATATAATAAATGTAAAACTTAATCCAGACAAGACAGATGTGCTCCTGGCCAGTCGGAAGCCAGATCAGGAAGTAGGGATCTAGCCTGTGCCCCTGAAAACAGGTTTGCAGTTTGGGGGTCCTCTTGGACTCAGTGTTGAACCTGGAGGCCCAGGTATCTGCAATGGCCAGGAGGGCCTTTGCACAATTAAAAGTTTGATGCCAGCTGCAGCCATTCCTTGAGAAGTCAGATCTGGTCATGGTGGTATATGCCTTAGTTACAACCCATAGATTACTGTAACAAGTTCTATGTGGGGCTGTATTTGAAGAGTGTTTGGAAACTTCTGCTGGTCCAAAGTGTTGGTTCAAAGGGGCTGGCTTCAGAGAGCAGACGACTCCCCTGTTACAGCAGCTCCACTGGCTGCCAATCTGCCAAACAACACAGTTTCCAAGCAATGTTAGAATGCCAGTAGTGTGGGAGCCGTGCAAGTTTCTGTGGGAGGATGTTCCAAAACCTAGGCAACCCTAAAGAGAAAAAAAGCCTTTTCTGCCAATTAGACTTCTGGTAACAGTGGGATCTGCTGCAGTTTTTTTCCAATTCCCAGCTTGCTCAATGAAACAAAGAGACAATGTTATACTTTCTGGACAAAAATTTACCTTCCATGTGTATAAAAACAGAAAATGCACTGTTCCTTGCCTTTGTACACACAACCATAGATTACTTGGTTCCTATGAAAGGTCTAAAACCAGGACATTTTTACCTCTGTCACCAACATTTCCACTTTCTTTGGTGGGTCTGTGCATGCCTGTGAGGCAAAAGGCTATCCTGGTGATAACTAGTGTTCATGGTTTGAGTGAGTGGGTAAGGGATGGGGCTAAACCCACAGTAATATACCCTTTCACAAATGAAAATCAGGATGTGTGTGCACAGATCTGGGTGCAATTATTCAAAGTGGTTTCCTCAAAGAAAGTTCTGCTTAACTGGCATGGCTCTCCCTGTCCCATGTTTTGCCTACCTCCAGAAGCAATTTAGAGTCACATCACACAGGATACCCAGTTCCAAAGCAAGAAGAGGCCATACCAATTTATGCTTGAATCTACTGGGAAGGGAAAGATTCTGTCCCTCCTTCCCCACCTGTTGAACTGAGTACGAACTACTTTTGCTTTTTGAACTTTGTTTTTCAGCAATTGAAATAAACCCAGGACATAGGGAGTCGAGAATATTTCCCCTGCAAACTGGGTCAGATAAACTCATGAACATTTATTTTAGCTGCAGCACAAAGGTGTTTAAGGTATCAAAACCATAAAACCAACAAACACCCTGAGCAATATTCCAGTAGGGTCCATGGTTCAAGTGTTTCACAAGTGTCTCAGCTTACCACTGCATTCCTTCCAAGCATCCCTGTTTAAAAGAGACACCTCTGGTTGATCCTCTGTTGTCCCATTTTCTCATATGTGTTTGAAATAATCCAGATTAACTCACCTCCTCTTTCTAGGGCAATCTAGAAAAAAACTGGAATTTGTGCTCCTCATCAAAAGTGTTAATTTAAGCAAGTTAACCTTCTTCCCCTCTCTTTGTGGCTTGAGGTAGGTTACAGAATACTTAAAACACGTAAACATTGTAAAAATTACACAGATACATATGAAATGTATTACATTACAAATTACATATTAGTGTATTTCTATAAAATATATATTAAAATACACAGAACAGAGATTAAACATGGCATGAGTTTAAAATTCATGGGTAGGCCTGTTGGAAGAGATGAGTCTATAGATGGTTTTTAAATTCTGACAGCTCATTTAGCTGTTGGAGCTCTTCCAGCAAGTCTTTCCACAGTCTTGGGTTGTCCAATTAAAAGGTCTTCTGGGCAACAGCCAGTTGGGTTCTGGCAGGCTGGAATAGGCCAGATAACATACCGTATATACTCGAGTATAAGCCAACCCGAATATAAGCCAAGGCACCTAATTTTACCACAAAAAAACTGGGAAAACATTTGACTCCAGAATAAGCCGAGGGTGGTAAATTTCAGAAATAAAAATAGATACCAATAAAATGACATTAATTGAGGCATCAGTAGGTTAAATGTTTTTGAATATTTACATAAAGCTCAAATTTAAGATAAGACTGTCCAACTCTGATCCAATCATTATTCTCATTCTTCAATGTAAATGTGCTTATATATCCTTTCCATAATAATAGAGTAAAATAATACATGTAATAATAATAATAATAATAATAATAATAATAATAAATCCAGGAAAACAATACATGTAGTAATAAATAGAGTAAAATAATAAATACAATAATAATCCTGTAATAAGATCAGAGTGAAATAATAAATGTATTAATAATAGTAAAAAATAGAGTAAAATAAATGTAATAGTAGCAGCAATAATAGAGAAAAATAATAAATGCTGAATATAAATACTGTAAATAAATACATAAATAAATGTAATAATACCAATAGTAATAGAGAAAAATAATAAATGTATCATATTATAGCCTCACCAAGTATAAGCCGAGGGGGGGCTTTTTCAGTCTTAAAAAAAGGGCTGAAAAACTAGGCTTATACTCAAGTATATACAGTAAGTGTTTGGGGCGAATTGTATGGGAGAAGGAGATCCTGCAGGTAACCTGGACCCAAACCATGTAGGGCTTTAAAGATCAAAACCAATACCTTGTACTTGACCTGGAAAATAATTGGCAGCCAGTGGAGTGACTTTAGGATAGGTGTAATATGTTTACTCCTGGATGTTTCTGTAACCAATCTGGCTGCCACATCCTGAATCAGCTTCTAAATTTGGCACAAAAGAAGCCCAATGTAAAACACATGCAAAAGTCCAGCCATGAGGTTACTAGTGTGTGCACTGCCATCTTTCGGATTTCCAAATCTAGGAAGGAACGCAGCTGGCATATCAGCCAAAGCTGGTAGCAAGCACTCCTGACCATTGCATCTACCTGGGTTTACATTTGGAGAGACTACTCCAAGAGCACTTCCAAGCTGTGAATGCAGTTTAGCAGCCTCAATTCCATATCCAGCTCAGAAGCTGATTTGAAATGGGCCAAGGAAGTGTGTGTCATCCAAGACTGCCTTTATGGGTTTCATTTGGTTGGATCACAGCTCTGGTCTTTAGATTTGACTTCACATAGGAGCGAACATGGCATAATTGTTTGCATGTTGGACTATAGCCACATTTGCACTGACAATTTAATGCAATTCAAAGCTAGCTTCAAACTGTGGCAATCAGACAACAAACTCCCACAAAAGTATGTGAAAGAAAACCCTTAATGTGCATCAGTGCTCTGTGGTTTATGCAGTCAACATCCGGACTGCAAACTGGTTCCAGGATTTCCTGTTATCTGCATAGCCAAACCATTTTTCGATTGCAGTAAATGGTTAGTGCAGGGGTCCTCAAACTTTTAAAGCAGACTGTGCTTTAGACTGTGGAGGGGCCGAATGATCATTTGAAAGAAAAAAAAAAACGAACAAATTTCTGTGCACACTGCACATGTCTTATTTGTAGTGCAAAACAACAATAACAATGAAAGAACAATACAATATTTAAAAATGAAAACAATTGTAACCAACATAAACCTATCAGGATTTCAATGGGAAGTGTGGGCCTGCTTCTGGCCAATGAGATAGTCAAGTTAATTAGGATTGTTGTTGTTGTGCCTTCAAGTCATTTCAAACTTTGGGCAAGCCTAAGTCTAAAATTATTTATTTATTCATTTACTACATTTATTTATTACATTTATATCCTGCCCTTCTCACCCCGAAAGGGACTCAGAGCAGCTGTATGTACATACAATATATTATATTATTAGCATAGCACAATATTAGCAATATATATTACTATATTGAACTATACCACTATACTGCAATATTATATGTAATATATAACGTATAATTAATATTATTATATGGTTTTATTATTAATATTATATTGTATAACATATTATTATCAATATTATATGTATATACAATATATTATATTATTAAAAATGATATAAAAATATTATGTTATAAAACTGAGGGCAGGGGCCAGGTAAATGACCTTGGAGGGCCGCATCCGGCCCCCGGGCCTTAGTTTGGGGACCCCTGGGTTAGTGTATATGGGGTCTAAGCTGGATCTTCACTGCCCTATATTCCACAGTCTGATCCCAAATTATCTGCCTATCCCAGATTATCTGGCAGTGTAGGGTCAATAATCCAGTTCAAAGCAGATAATCTAGGATCGCATCCTGCGATATAGGGCAGTTTCAATCCAGCCTAAGACTCTGGAGACAAGGGTTCAAATCCCCATTCAGTCATGAAAATCCTTTGGGTGACCTTGGGCAAGTTACACACTCACGGCCCTAGAAAAGCCCATTATAGATTTGCTTTAGGGTTACCATAAGCTGGAAATGACTTGAATACACACAAGAACAACAATCTCCATAGATATAGTCCCTTTTTACCAATGGAAAGGTGTATCCAGGCTACCATGACCAATTAACTTTGTCAGTTTAGCATAAACAAACGTATGATAAAAGTGTCCTCTAGATGGCACTAAAGGAAAACCAAAAAACATGCTTATTGGCACATATCAGATAATCCACCAGTTTGTCTAAATAGTTTTTTGTAGTCTTAATGGGACTACAAAAGACTACAAAGATTATTTGTCTGAAATGCCAATTAGAGTCCAATTTCATTTCCACATTACTGTATGTTGATGTTTAAACCCCATTTGTTTCAGCCTCTGATTTATCATAACACAATACTTCAGATTTTCCACCTCTCACGCCAAAAAGCAGGTGGTTCAAGCTCTTTTTGTTAAGGTGCATCTATGTTGTAGAATCAATATAGTTTGACACCACTTTAACTGCAATGGAGTATTGAATTCTGGATCGCCTCTCGAATTGCAATGGAGTGTTGAATTCTGGACCACCCCTTCTGATTCTTGTTGTAGCAGTAGCAAGCAGGCCCAACATGGCTAGTGTCAATAGCTTGTTGCCTGAAATGATGTTAGCCAGGGCACCAGAGTGATGTGGGAGAGAAAGAAAAGGAATCACCCCATCCTTTCCCCCCTCCTTTTTCTGATTGCCCTGGCACCCTGGCCAACATCACTCCAGGCAGCAAGCAATGGACACTAGCCATGCCACACCCACTGGTCAGTGCTATGATAAGAATATGAGTGAGACAGTCCTATACCATGTCCCTAGGCTGTCCAAGCCCAGAAAATATGGGATGGTTGTGTAAACAGTTGCAGCCAGTTCCATCTGAGTTTCATTTGCTTACATGTCACTGTGCCGGATAAAGGGATAAAGTAACTGTTTGCTCCAGATTCCTTGAAGCAAGCTGTGACTTTTGCTAAGTACAAAATGGAATGTAAGTAGGTTTCATTCTTGTTCAGACTGTTCATTGTGGCTTTCTTTCAATAGCTGAGTTAATTTGTCCATCTCTGTAGTGTCTACTAATTCTCTAATTCGTTCATTTCTAAACCGAAGAGCCAGCATTGTCCTTAGATGGATGCCTCCAAGGTCATGTGGCCGGCATGACTGCATGGAGCACTGTTATCTTCCCACCAGAGCGGAACCTATTAATCTACTCACATTTGCATGTTTTCAAACTGCTAGGTTGACAGAAACTGGGGCTAACAGTGGGCTCTCATTCCTCTCCTTGGATTTGAACTGCTGACCTTTTGGTCACACGTTCAACAGCTCAGCAGTTTAACCCACTGTGCCACCGGGAGCTCTAATAAACGATCGAATAAAACAAATAGCTTTATAATAAAAATAATTTCAAGACTTTTTCTTCAAATACCATAACAAGTTACCAAAACAAACAAAAACATAATAAACCATTTATGATAAACAACACCAATACACCACCATATTTTAAAAATATTCGGAAGAATCCATGTCAAAGATAGAATCAATTTTCCAGCTCCATTAAAGGGAGAGAAAGGCAAAGAGAAGAATGAAAAAAAGTGTAGTTTTCATGATAAAGATAAAATATGGTGAAAATGTATACGAGGTATTTTTGCTTTTTTCATCAGATTTCATTTTTCTTACGATTTTCTTATGACTGGCATTTTAATGGACAAACGTACAGGTCTTTATCACACAAGACAGGCAAAACGAACATTGCTGCTGGACTATTCCTATTGCATGATGCTGTGTACATCCCACTGCTGGTGTGCCTCCCTGATCAATTATTCTCTAGCTACTTCATCACATTGAGGATGGGAAGTATAGAGCTCAGTCTGACTCAGTGTTGGAATAAAACGGATGATTTCCCTATGGATGATTTCCCTACTTCAAACTCTCCTCGTCATGGAAAAATACTTTGGGCAAGTGGCTCTCTCTCAGCCTAAGAGGAAATCAAAAATAAGCACCCTCTGAATAAATCTTTCCAAGAAAATGCCATGATTGAGTTGCCTTTGGATTGGCACAAGTCAGTAATGCCTTGAAAGCATTCCATGATAAAGAAGGAGAAACCGCATTCAGGGATACAATCTTCACCTTTTGCAAACTCACTTACCTTGCTGCCTTTCTGCATAATGGTCAGATTTTTTGAGATCCTGTAGTTCTCCTCGCATGATATGATGTAATGATCAGGCTATATCTTTCCCCAAAATGTACCATGGATTGGCACTAAATTAATGTCCATTGGGTGCAGGTGTTTCTTTGATTTGCAAGGGAACCAGCAAGGCAATGGCTCAGGAAGCGGCACTGACCATAGGACCATCTTCTTGAGGAACATTGTTCTAGATCAATGCCATTTAAAGTAGTGGATTGGGATGCTACATGAGCCATTGGCTACAAGTCCCTGGGAAAAATATACCTGCCAACCCCACAGTTTGGATGGATTAAGGATTAATGCTCTGTCCCCAGAGATTTTCTTACAGTCAATGGATAGGTCTTTTGAAATGGAAACTCACCTGAAAAAAAAGGAAAAAGATAAACAGCAATGGCAGGAAGACATTTTCTTGTTGGAGGCTGAGGTCAATTTGCACGGACGCCTTTCCATTCTGTGGCTACAAATTCCAGAATCCTCACTATCCACGATTCTACTTTGCTCTTAGCCAGAGTTTAATGGCTTGAGACAACATATGGAGACAACTCCAAACAATGCTGATGTGGGCATTTTTCTTATAAGAAATCTTCTAAAAACATTCTGTTTCATCTCCTCCCATCCTCTGCCTCAACTTCCAGTAGGAGATATATGCTCTTGTTGTATTCAGAGGCGGTACACCAGCGAGGCCATTTAGGCGGTCGCCTGTGGTGCAATCATTCCGGGGCGCAGTTGAGGTCCCCGGGAGGATGGTGCCACCCCCTGCCTCCTTCTTCGGGCCTTGTGGGCCTTTTTCGGGCTTTGTGGGCCTTCTTTGGGGGCCCCGGCCCACCGGAAGGCCCGACGCAGGCTCTGGAAGGCCCGATGCAGGCTCAGGAAGGCCCAGCGCAGGGCTCCGAAAGCCTGCATTGGGCCTTCCGGTGGGCCTGGCGGGCCTTCCGGAACCTGCGCTGGGCCTTCCGGAGCCTGCGCTGGGCCTTCCGGAGCCCGCATCAGGCACTCCATGTTGAGCCTTCCGGAGCCCACGTCGGGCACTCCAGAGCCTGCGCTGGGCCTTTCGGAGCCCACGTCGGGCACTCCAGAGCCCGCATTGGGCACTCTGGAGCCCGCTGCCATCTGTTGGAAGCAAGGCAAGTGGGGTTTATTTGTCTGTGGAATAATGTCCAAGGTGGGAGAAAGAGCTCTTGTCTGTTGGGAGGCAGGTGTGGATGTTGTAATTAATTACCTTGATTAGCATTTAATGGCCATGTGGCTTCAAGGCCTGGCTTCCTCTTGCCTGGGATAATCTATTTTTGGGAGGTGTTAGCTGTCCCTGATTGCTTCCTGTCTGGATTTCCCTGGTTTTCAGAGTGTTGTTCTTTATTTAGGCTTTTCCTTAATCCCTCCTTATTATTCAACATTTTCACTTATCCAATGCTTTTATTTTTCAGTGATTGGTTTTGGGGAGGGGTGCCAAAATTTCTGTTCGCCTATACTTGAAAATTACCTTGGACCTGCTCTGGTTGTATTGGTGATCTTGGTGGTTTCCCTGTAGTCGGTTGCTTGGCTATTGTGGGGCACAATATTGGCTTTGATGGGTCTGGTTCAGAAGGACTGTATTTCCCATCCTTATCTCCTTCCCCAGATGGGGTCAATGGCCTTTTAAAGGCAACTGTTGGAGACTTAAAGGCAACAGCATGGAGACTTATGTTGACTACTTTTCAAGCATCTCTCCTACTTTGTGGAGAACAATCCTCTATTTTGAATTCACCCTGACATGTCATGGTCACAACCTTTGAAATCCTGGGGTGCATAGTTTAGTGACAGACTTAGGCCCCATCTGCACTGCGATATAATCCAGTTTCTGATTCCAAATATTTGGCTTTGAGATTAATTGTATGGCAATGTAGATCCAGCCTTAAGAGTTCCCTCTCAGAGAGTTCTTGAACTGTAGAAAAGTTCCTTTAACTTCTCTGGTGGAGAAGTTAAAGTCCTCTGACAAACTACAAATCCAAATATTCCTTGGAATGATTCCATGGCAAGTTCTTTATCTAGTTTGGATGCCCGCTGCTTCTCCATTCAAAGCATTTGCTCAAACCAAAAATTCTTTAAGATGACCTTTGTTGCTCGCTGATGAGGAACTTCAGTTGCCTTGGGGTTCTCGTTTAGCATTTAGAAGATGGGTCACAGAAAAGGCAATAACAGGACACTTACATGCAATTTACTTGCTATGGAGAGAAATGTTGTGTTTCTAATTAAGGGTGCATCTACAGTGTAGAATTAATGCAGTTTGGCACCACTTGAACTGCTGTGGCTCAATGTTATGGAAGCATGGCAACTATAGCTTGGTGAAGCATCAGCAGAGAAGGCTAAAGAACTTGCAAAACTGTAACTCATGATTCTATAGCATTGAGTCATGAAAGTTAATGTGGTGTCAAGCCGCACCAAGTCTATGGTGAAGATGCACTCTTAAATTGCAGTAACTATTTCTCAAGTACATAACACATCCCCCAGTTTCTGCTTCATCCTTTGAAAATGTGGTTGGAAATGGCCCTGGATGATGTGCCACCTAATCACTTGACCCTATTGGCAAGAGCCACATGGTGGGAGATATGTATAGGTTCTCTGTATGTACAGCAGATGATGGAGAAGTAACACGGGAACTTGGTGGCTGCTTATGGATGAATCAAGAAATCCAACAAGTTGAGGTGGATTCCAGTACCTCTTGTCATGATCAGTTTCTGGCTCAAAACCAGAATATAGTACACACAATTGCAATTTCACTTACTAGATCCAACAAAGAATTTTCTAGGATCTCAGGGAGATTTGCAATGAAAAAATGCAGAGGCAGCAACAGCCAGTGGAAGGGGTCAAGTACACTACTCAATTCATTCACTTTCTCTCTTCTGGAAATAGCTGCTTCAATATCCACATTTTCCTAAAAGGCTGTATTTGGTGGCCAGTATTCCATGCCCTACTGGACATTGCTGGAGATCCCCAATAAAACTTAAACTGGGGATCAACAAAGAAAGTCAACATGTTTGTCTCAACTGTGCAACATCATTGGGTGGGTATACCCCATGGCAAATCAGTGCTCACTGGGGTGAGCAAAGTGGGCCAGTGTAGGCAAACAAGAAATCTCACAGAAGGAGGTACTGATACAAGGAAATGGTATTTAAACAGATGCAACCAGTTCTTCCTCCAGCATAAGTTACTAAGATTTCTGAATCCTGTATTCATCCCAGTTTAGGATTTCTGACATGGAATGAGCTCCACCAGAGAGCAAATGTTGCCCTTTTTCAACTGATGCTTTGAGCGTAGTACAACCAAATGAAAGAAAAAGAGGCAAAAAGAACTGTTTCTATGGTTGTGATTTTTATTAATTTTGCATGATCTAGTTGCCAAGATCGATTTGGCAAGTTTTAAACATAATATAATTAATAACATTCCTAAGTGGTGGCTGCTGCCGGATGCCCAGAGGAAGGCGAAAAACCTCCAGGTCCTGGGCCAATTGGCCCTGGAGGAAAATTCCTTCCCGACCCCAAAAGTGGCGGTCAGTGCTACCCAGGGAATGTTGGCAAGGGCCACAGACCACCATCCCACTGGCTCAGAGAAGAAACCTTCGCACCCATTTGTACACTAAGAGTTGGCTTCCCCCTATTCCCACAAGAAAAGTTGGCCCAGATCTTCAGATGATTCCTTTTAAGAGGCCCCAGATCATGACCAGATCCAAAACCTCTTATCCTATTCCTTGTAGTTCTTTCTTCTGGACCAGTGCTACTTTCTTTTCTCTTTTTGACGTTGAATCTTCTCCAGTAAGGAATGCTTCTCTCCCATCGTTCAGATACCTGCCACAAAGTATCTGAAAATCATTATCATCATCATCATCATCATCATCAGCAGCAGCAGCAGCAACACGATTATCATCATCACCATCATCATCATTTCTACTATTTAAATAAATTGTAAATCAATACATTCGCATGTCAATATAAATTAATCTTCTCAAAACAGGATGGTTAAAGAGAACCTAGCCAGAAATACGTATAGCCACATATATGCTTTACTTACCTGGTAGTTAGAAATCATTCCTTGAAAATCCCTTACCTGGTGGTTGCAAATTGTTCCTACAAATCTTCCACTTAGAGCATTGATTCTTGATGTCGATCAGCCATTGGGTCACAGGGTCATTGCCACCAGGTGAATTTTGAATTCGAATTCAGTCGTGATACATATAGAGAGGAATTCCTTCCTCATATAGCTATTAAAGAGAAACAGGTGCAGATAATCACACATCAATATATTCACATGTCAGTGTGAAAACAAGATAGGATGGGAACAAAAGTCGTTGCCAGAAAGACATATATCCACAAGTAGGATGGGAAGAAAAGTGATCATGCAAATCGGGAAGAGTTTCTCATATGTAGATAATCCCAAATAAATACATATTTGCACATCACTATAAACACACTTCCACATGACAAGATGGCTAAAGAGGACCTTGCCAGAAATGTGTATCTCCACATGTATGGCAGGAAAAAGAAAAGAGCAATCATCCAAATTGGGAAGAGTTCCTCAGAAGAAAGATAAAACAGATCAGGAAAACAGTTTCTTCATGCTTTTCGCAGATGAATATAAATGCACCTCCGTAAGAGAGGATCGCTAAAGATGATCTAGCCAGACATGCATATATCCACATGTAGGACAGGAAGTAGAAAAGAGCGATAATGCGAATTGGAAAGAGTTTTCCATAAGCATAAAAAGATGTAGCAGCAAATCAGTCTTGCTGGAATGTGTCCTTGCCTCCCTTGAGGATGGCAAATTTCACCATTAATACCGTTGAGCGCTTGAACATGGGGTGAACCCAAAGTCACCAGACATGGCTCCGGTTGGGAAATACACAGTAGTCCTGAAAGTCAACCGAGAAAGAGCCTTCTAGTTTGGAAATGCCAGGAAAACAACATGCTTCCATCCATTGGTCTCTTGGTGTCCTCCTCCTCCTCGTCTTCTTTTTCTCTTCTATGAGAAGTCAATTGTTAACCACTGATATATCAGTAGACAGGCCTGTAGTGAGGGGGGGGGGTGTTAGGGGTTCAACCCCCCTCCCCTCGAAATTTTTCAGGTTATAAAAAAAACCCTGGTTTACTCATGAATTTTAACTGGTTAACCAAATCCCCATGCTAAATCTATGAGACGCAAAACATTAAGAGTCCCTCCAGGCACTATCTCAAACAGATATTGACAGGTTTGTAGTTGTTCTGGCTTTTCATAGAATCATAGAATCATAGAATAGTAGAGTTGGAAGAGACCTCATGGGCCATCCAGTCCAACCCCCCGCTAAGAAGCAGGAAATCGCATTCAAAGCACCCCCGACAGATGGCCATCCAGCCTCTGCTTAAAAGCCTCCAAAGAAGGAGCCTCCACCACAGTCTGGGGGAGAGAGTTCCACTGTCGAACAGCTCTCACAGTGAGGAAGTTCTTCCTGATGTTCAGGTGGAATCTCCTTTCCTGTAGTTTGAAGCCATTGTTCCGCGTCCTAGTCTGCAGGGCAGACTAATGGCCATGTTTTCACTCTCTTGAAGCTGTGTTATTGACCTACTGTGATTGTTATGTATTTTATATTGTTGTATTTATTGTATGTTGTTGGGCTTGGCCCATGTGAGCCGCCCGAGTCCTTTTGGGGAGATGGGGCGGGATATAAAAATAAACTTATTATTATTTATTATTATTATTATTATTATTATTATTATTATTATTATTATTATTACAGTAGAATTTTGGTCCTGTTCCCATTCACTCGGAGGGATCTGATGTGCTGCAAGGGGGGAAAAGCATTATGCATCATTGATAAGTGTAAAAAAAAAAAAGAATGTTAAATCTACAAATGTCTTCAAGAACATTTAGAGCCAAAAAATGTGTTTCACCTTGCAGTGTAAGAATGGATGCGGTGCTCAGATTGTCTCAAATATCTTCAATATGGACATTATTCAACTTCTCTTGATGGATAGCTGTTTACCGGATCAAACCTAGAGGAAACTGGTTGGTTCCACAATTACAGAGGGAGTACACATTAACCTGGTGTTTGCAAATCCTTCCTGAAGCTATTTTACTGTGTGTTATTGAATCACCTACCTGCAAATCCTTTATTTACCTGGTAGTTGGAAACATTCCTTAAAAGTCCCTTACCTGGTGATTGCAATTAATTCATTGAAAATCCCTTATCTGATAGTTATAAATCATTCCTTCAAAATGTCTTACCTGGTGGTTTCAAATCATTCCTTCAAATGTTCCACTCGGTGCACAGACTCTTAGCCATCGAGCAGCCAGTGGGTTACACAATCTTTCTCACCAGGTGAATTTTCAATTTGAATTAGTGCAAGATAAACATCCAGAGGAAGACTTTTCCTTCCTCATATATATATTAAAGAGAAATAGATGCTGATAGTCACCCATAAATATATCCACATATGTGAAAGTACCTCTGCAAGACAGGATGGGAAAAGAGGACCTTGCCAGAAAGACGTATATCTACATGTAAGACAGGAAGAAGAAAAGAGCAATCATGCAAAGTGGGAAGAGTTTCTCATATGCAGATGATCGCAAATCAATATATTCACATATCAATATAAACACACCTCCACATAACAGGATAGCTATAGAGGACCTTGCCAGAAATCTGTATCTCCACATGTATGTCAGAAAGAAGGAAAGAGCAATAATGCTAATCGGGAAGAGTCTCTCAGAAGCAAGACAGAATGGCCCAGGAAAACTTTCTCTCCACGCTTTTCATAGATCAATATAAATGTACCTCCATGAGGATAGCTAAAGAGAATCTAGCCAGAAAGACATATATCCACATGTAAGATGGGAAGAAGAAAAGAGCAATCACATGAATTGGGAAGAGTTTCTCATATGCAGATAATTTCACATCAATATAAACAAATCTCTCAATGACAGGATAGCTACAGAGAACCTTGTCAGGAATGCATTTCTTCACATATATGGCAGGAAGAAGAAACAGGCAATAATGCGAATAAGGAAAGGTTGCTTACCTGTAATCACCTTTCTTCGAGTGGCCATTTGTGAAATTCACATCTGTGGTATTTCCTGCGCCAAGCAGCTGTTCCTCGGATACTTTTAATAAGCTCTTCAATTAGTGGACTCCAGCCCCGCCCTCCTCCAGTAGGATAAATGATGGCCTCAGGGGCTGGCCCTTTAGTTCCAGAGCCGGAAAGCAGCAGCTCTGGACAGGGCATGACGATGTGGGGAGGATGGGCGGGTTGTGTGAATTTCACAGATGGCCACTCAAAGAAAGGTGGTTACAGGTAAGCAACCTTTCCTTCTCCTTCGTGGCCTCTGTGAAATCCACACCTGTGGTAGACTGGCAAGCTTTCCGCAAGGAGGAGGGAGTCATGCCAATGCAGAAAATAAAACCGCTCTACCAACCGCTGCGTCTCTCTTAGCAAGGAGATCAAGTTTGTAATGAGACACAAAAGTGAGCGGCGTAGACCATATTGCCGCCCAACAAATGTATGCCCCTGAGGAAAGCAGTAGAAGCAGCCATTGCTCTGGTGGAACGAGCTGCCACTCCAGATGGGAAGTCTAGTCCTGCCATATTATAGGCTAGTTTAATGGTAGATACAATCCAGGCTGCAAGTCTCTGTCTGGAGACTGGGAGGCTTGCTGCATCATTATGGTATTTTAGGAATAGTCTTGTTGATTTCCTAATAGAAGCAGTTCTTTGGACATAAAAGGCCAGAGCCCTATGTACGTCCAACAAATGAAGCGACTACTCAAGAGGTGAAGAAGGATCTCTAAAGAAAGCCAGTAATACAATGTCTTGTGACATATGGAAATGAGTTGCCACTTTAGGAAGAAATGCAACAGCAGTTCTCAATACAACCTTGTCCCTATGAAATCTAAGATTAGGTTCATCCACCCGTAGAGCACACAACTCACTTGCTCTTCGAGCCGAAGTGATTGACACCAAAAAGGTTGCCTTCCATGACAGATGTGAAATATCAATTGTAGCCATTGGTTCAAATGATGGTTTGGTGAGTGCAGAAAGGATAACATCAGGCATCCATGAGGCCACTAACAGAGTTACCTGGGGTCTGAAATTCTTTAACCCTTTGAGAAACCCTTGACAAGAGGGCTGGAAAATACAGAAGGGAAGCCTGCTGCTAATCTATAAGCCAAAATAGCGGCTAGATAGCACCTTAAGGAAGATAAAGATAGACCAGCATCTGACAAAGAGAGAAGAAGTGACGTAGAAGCTGTAAGAGGGTATGAACCTTGTTGTGATACATAGGTAAAGAAATGAGCCCACTCATAACTGTAAGACTTCTTTGTAGAAAGTCTACGGGCCAACTCAAGAATATCCTTTATTAGTTGGGGCAGGCTGCTGGTGTGATGCGCCATGCGGTCAGCTGGAAGCGATGGATGTTTGAGTGAAAGATCTGTCCATTCTGACATGACAGGAGGTTTGGTCTGTGTGGCAACTGTACATAATTTCCTGCTGACAGGTGATGGAGAGTGGCAAACCATGGTTGCCTCGGCCACCATAGAGCAATCAGAATGCAGTTGACCTGTTCTGCTAGGATTTTGGAGACCACCAGTTCATTAGAGGCAAAGGTGGCAATATGTATAGCAGAGTTGAAGTCCAATCTAGAAGGAATGCCTCCCCCAAGCAGCTGGTAGGATGGTGAGGAGGAAACTGAGCTCCAAACTTGTGACATTTTGCAATGTCAGGAGATGCAAACAGGTCTATATGCGGTGTTCTCCACCTGCTGAAGAGTGCAGCTGTATCTGCGGGTGAAGGGACCACTCATAGTTCAATGGAGACATACATCTCAATAGATTGGCTTGGGCATTGTCGATTCCTGAAATGTGGGCCACAATGATATCTATGTTTCTGGCAATGCAGCAATCCCAGATGTGCATAGAGAGGTTGGTGAGAATGCGTGACCGGGAGCCACCTTGTTTGTTTATATAAAGCATTGTGGTGGTGTAATCCATAAGTATTTGTACTACCTGCCCTGCAAGTCGTGGCTCAAACAACATGAGAGCCTTCAGGATTGCTAGAAGCTCTAGATAATTGATATGCTTGAAAGCTTCTGCTGCTGACCATGTCCCTTGAATGGACATGTTGCTGAGATGTGCCCCCCAGCCAAGCAGTGATGCATCGGTGGTTAAAATTAGTTGGCTATCTGGGCCGAAATGGAATCCCAACGCAAAGGTTTTCCAGAAGCATCCACCAATGAAGTGACTGTCGTACAGCATTTGAGGGAATAAGAAGCTTGGAGGAACTGTGACGTGAGGGATGGAAAGTCCTGAGAAACCACATCTGCAGTGGACGCATTCATGGATGTGCAAATGGCATCACCACAGTGGTGAACACCATGTGGCCGAGCAGATGCTGAACGTTCTTGGCCCGAACAACATGCTGCGTTGAGATGTGGAGTGCAAGGGAGTGTAGTGCCTGAAACCTTTTGTCTGGTAAGTATGCTCTTGCGAGAGTGGAATCCAGAGTGGCTCCTATGAACTGGATCCTTTGGCAAGGTTGCAAATGTGACTTGGCCTCATTTACAATCAGGCCTAGGCTTTGCAAAACAGAAAGAGTGCACATAATATCACGGTGAAGTTGCTGTGCAGAAGGAGTGACCAGCAACCAATCATCAACATACAGACAGACAATTATACCATTTTCCCGTAGATAAGCCCCTACCACTGTCATTACTTTAGTAAACACTCTAGGGACAGAAGAAATGCTGAATGGCAACACTTGAAAATAAAAAGCTTGGCCTTCTATCATAATAGAAATAAATCTGTGCCAACGAGAATGAATGGCAACATGCAAGTAAGCATCTTTTAAATCAATTGTGGTGACCCACACTCCTTTAAACAATAATAACATAATAGTGGCCAATGTCACCATTCTGAATCTTTTATTGGCCATGAACTGATTCAATTCCCTGTGGTCCAGAATGGGCCGGAGACCTCTGTCCTTCTTTGGGAAAAGAAAATACTTAGAAAAAAATGCTAAAGGTACTATTGCACCCTTTTGTAGAAGGGTGTGGACCTCTTGCCAAAAAATTGGTGACTGAAGGGTGGAACAAATAATGCCTACAGAAGGCAAAGAAATAAATTCTGTATTATAGCCATGCTGAACTAGAATCCAACACCCATTTATCTGATGTGATTTGCTGCCATGCATGCAAGAATCTTGCCAGGCGAGATTCAAAAGGGGCAGAGTCTGGGAGATGCAAGGGGATCCCATCACCATAGTAGGCTGAAACATCAACCAAACCAGGAGAAAGAGAGGGCAGTAACAGCCGCTCTAAAGAAAAGGCAGGGCAAGTGCTAAACCCATCGCCTAGGTGGGTTCTTCTGCCAAGTCCTACCCTGCTGGCATCCCCTTCAAGGGGGGTTCTGCCTATTATTGTCAGATGGCCAAAAGGTCTGGTTAGACCAAGGCCTGTAGGACGGAGCCCATGCAGACCTGCAATAGGTGTTCTGCGGAGTATACCAGCATGCCCATAAGAAGAAGAGGAAAGGGTTGGAAACCATATTTTTGTGCTGCCTGACGAACTTCATGCAAGCTTTTAAGCTGAGTATCAGTGTCAGGATGAAAAACAGTAATAGCATCCATAGGCGGAATCTTCTGCCTTGGCCTTCCCTTCCTCAGAAAGATTAGATGAATGCAACGAAGCATGCCTGCACATAGCCATAGCTGAGGCAAACAGTTTGCCTGCAGTATCCGCAGAATGCATAGCCAAACCTTTCTGCTGTTCCGCTAACAACAGAACTTCATGATGGAACGCATCTGCCCGTTGGCAATGCTGGTCGGAAACAATGTAAAATTGATGACATAAGCCCCATAAGAAGGTTTGATACGCCGCCATATACGTCTGGTAGTGCGCAATGTGAACAACTAGCCCAGCAGAAAGATGAACTTTCCTTGCAAGGGTATCCATCATCCTGCCCTCCTTATCAGAAGGGCTAGGTTGAATTCTTCTTGATCGTCGTGAGGATGGAACATCCACCACCACTGAATTGGGCTTTGGAGGTTTAGCTATCCATGGGGCTGATGATGTATCTACTCGATAGAGATTATCGATACTCCTTGTCACTGCCAGTACAGCCACCGGAGCAACATCTGGTGACTTTGTCAGCTGTAAAAGGTATGGTAAAGCTGGAACCATAGCTGATGTTGGTAGCTGTTGTTTTTCTGCTGGAAACATTGGATCTTCCACTGTCTGCGGAGCAGTTACAGCAGAAAACTTTAAGGCATGGGAGAGGCGAACCATCAATGCCACAAAATCTTCATAAGACAAAAAAGATTCCATATCTGAATCAAAACAAGGGACATCAGAGCGAGAGGCCCCTGAGTATGATGGAGGGTAATCATGCCATGAGGTAGAGGGTCCCTCTCCTGGAGACAAAGGGCGGCCCTGAGAGGGGGGAGGCCCAAAGTAATACCAGCCTGGAGCTGCAGTTGATGTAGAAGGCTGGGACGCAAGAGGCTGCCCATAGGCATGGCCTTTTGGTGGTTGTAGTGGCTGAATAGAAGGCTCCAAAAACAGCGCAGACTGCTCACCCAGCTGGAATTGGGGCAAGACCGGCAGAGGTATGGAGGAAGATTGCCTCCCAGCTCCAGTGCCCTCTGCAACAGCTATGTCTTTAGGGAGGGAAGGTGCCTTGTTTACAAGGTCTCCCGCCAGTTGGGGCTGTGCTACTTGCAGCACTGGCTGCAAAGCGCCCACAACGTCATCAGCCGGAAGCGGTGCGTGGGCAGATCTCCAAGAGAAAGTCGGCTCAGAAAGGTGCTTTGACTTCCTGCATGCCTTTGCCGGCGATGGCACCAGCCCCGCTCCCGATGGCAGCATTGCTGTTCAGCGAGAAGCAGCATGCTGGCCTCCCTCGCCGCTCCCAGGCCTTGGAGGTAAGTTTGCCTCTTTTGTCACTTGAGGTTCTGGCGGTGCCGGGAGGAGAGGGATGAGGGAAGCCAAAGCCGCAGTCTTGTGGCCTGAGGCTGAAGGCGAGTAGTCTTCCCTGCAAAGAATACAAAGAGCCAAGAAGTGCCCAGGAGGCAAAACACTTACAAGAGCAGCATTTTAGGGAAGGCATACTGGCCTGAAATAAAGCTGAAGTCCACAAACAGTCCTGGTCAAATGAAGGAGAGATTCAGTAAGATGAGTCAAACCTATAAAGCAATAGGGATTATCCAAAGAGCTAAATTCCAAGCTGCTGCTTTCGCGGCGAAAAAAGGAACTAAAGGGCCAGCCCCTGAGGCCATCATTTATCCTACTGGAGGAGGGCGGGGCTGGAGTCCACTAATTGAAGAGCTTATTAAAAGTATCCGAGGAACAGCTGCTTGGCGCAGGAAATACCACAGGTGTGGATTTCACAGAGGCCACGAAGGAGAAGGAAGAGTTTCTCAGAAGCAAGAGCAAACTGATCAGGAAAACAGTTCCTCCACATTTTTTGCAAATGAATTTAAACACACCTCCGTAAGACAGGATGACTAAAGCGGACCTAGTCAAAATAAGTATATCCACAAGTAGGATAGGAAGAAGAAAAGAGCGATCATGTGAATTGGGAAGAATATCTCATAAGCAAGATAAAACGGATTAGGAAAGCAGTCCCTCCACGCTTTTTGCAGATCAATATAAACACCCCTCCGTAAGACAGGATGGCTAAAGAGGATCTAGCCAGAAAGACATATATCCACATGTAGGACAGGAAGAAGAAAGGAGCGATCATGTGAATTGCGAAGTTGCTCATTTGCAGATAATCGCAAATCAATATATTCAGATGTCAGTATGAACAGATCTCCGCATGACAGGATAGCTACAGAGAACCTTGCCAGAAATCCGTTTCTCCACATGTATATCAGGAAGAAGGAAAGTTCAGTCATGCGAATCGGGAAGAGTCTCTCAGAAGCAAGACAGAAGGGCTCAGGAAAACAATCTCTCCATGCTTTTCATAAATCAATATAAATGCACCTCCATAAGGATAACTAAAGAGAATCTAGCCAGAAAGACATATATCCATATGTAAGATGGGAAGAAGAAAAGAGAGATCAGGTGAATTGGGAAGAGTTTCTCATATGCAGATAATTGCACATCAATATAAACACATCTCCCCATGCCAGGATAGCTACAGATAACCTTGTCAGGAATGCATTTCTTCACATATATGGCACAAAGAAGAAAAGAGCAATAATGCGAATAGGAAAGTTTCTCAGAAGCAAGATCAAACTGATCAGGAAAACAGTTCCTCCAAACTTTTCGCAGATGAATATAAACAGACCTCCGTAAGACAGGATGGCTAAAGAGGACGTAGCCAAAATAGGTATATCCACAAGTAGGATGGGAAGAAGAAAAGAGAAATCATGCAAATTGGGAAGAGTTTTCATAAGCAAGATAAACAGATCCAGAAAGAAGTCCCTCCACGCTTTTTGCAGATCAATATAATCACCCCTCCTTTAGACAGGATGGCTAAAGAGGATCTAGCCAGAAAGACTACATACAGGACAGGAAGAAGAAAATAGCGATCAAGCGAATTGGGAAGAGTTTCTCATAAGCAAGATAAAACTGATGATACATATAGAAAGTGTTTTCCTTCCTCATATGTATATTAAAAAGAAATATATGCAGATAATGACAAATCAATATATTTGCATATCAATGTGAAAGCACCTCCGCAAGACAGGATGGGAAAAGAGGACCTTGCCAGGAAGATGTACATCCACATGTAAGACGAGAAGAAAAGAGCGATCATGAAAATTGGGAAGAGTTTCTCATATGCAGATTATTGCAAATCAATATATTCACACATCAATATAAATGCATCTCCATAAGACAGGATGGTTAAAGAGGATCTAGCCAGAAATATGTATATCCACATGTAGGATGTGAAGAAGATAAGAGCAATCATGTGATTTGGGAAGAGTTTCTCATATGCAGATAATCACAAATCAATATAGTCGCACGTCAATATAAACGCATCTCCCCATGACAGGATAGCTATAGAGAACCTTGCCAGAAATGTGTTTCTCCGCATATATCACAGGAAGAAAAATACAAGAATCATGAGAATCGGGGAAAGTTTCTCAGAAGTAAGATAAAACTGGTCAGGAAAACTGTCCCTCCACACTTTTCGCAGATGAATATAAACAGACTTCCATAAGACAGGATGGCTAAAGAGGACATAACCAAAATAGGTATATCAAGTAGGATAGGATGAAGGAAAAAAGTGATCATGTGAATGGGGAAGAATATCTCATAAATAAGATAAAACGGATCAGGAAAAAGCCTCTCCACGCATTTTGCAGATCAATATAAACACCCCTCCGTAAGACAGGATGGCTAAAGAAATACGTATATCCACATGTAGGACGGGAAGACGAAAAGAGTGAGCATGCAATTTCAGTAGAGTTTCTCATATGCAGATAATCGCAAATCAATATATTCGCACGTCAATATAAACGCAGCTCCCCATGGCAGGCTAGCTACAGGGAACTTTGCCAGAAATGTGTTTCTCCACATATATGGCAGGAAGAAGAAAAGAGCAATCGTGCAAATCAGGAAGAGTTTCTCAGAAGCAAGATAAAACTGATCAGGAAAACAGTGGCTAAAGAGGACATAGCTAAAATAGGTATATCCACAAGTAGGATGAGAAGAAGGAAAAGGTGATCATACGAATTGGGAAGAGTATCTCATAAGCAAGATAAAACTGATCAGGAAAGTCTCTCCACCCTTTTTTGCAGGTCAATATAAATGCCTCTCAGTAAGACAGGATGGCTAAAGGGGATCTAGCTAGAAATGTTTATCGCCACATGTATGGCAGGAAGAAGAAAAGAGCAATCATGTGAATCGGGGAGATTCTCATAAGAAAGATAAAACAGATCAGGAAAACAAGTCTCTCCATGCTATTTACAGATCAATAAACGCCCCTCCGTAAGACAGAATGACTAAAGAGGATCTAACCAGAAAAACGTATAATCACATATAGGACGGGAAGAAGAAAAAAGCAATCAGGCGAATTCGGAAGAGTTTCAAATTTTATTGTGGTCTTATGTTCCAGACAGAAAATGAAAATTTCTGGCTTCTAGTCCTGTTCGCATTCACTCAAGAGAGTTCTGATGTGCTGCAAGGGGGAGAAAAGCATTATGCATCATTGGTAAGTGTCTGAAAAAAGAAAGTTGGGTCTGCAAATGTCTTCAAGAACTTTTAGAGCCAAAACATGTGTTTCACCTTGCAGTGTAAGAACGGATGCTGTGCTCAGACAGTCCTAGGTATCTTCAATATGGACATTATCCAACTTGTCCGGATGCACAGCTGTTGACCGGATCAAACCTAGGGGAAACTGGTTGGTCCCAAAATGATGGAGCGAGGACTCACTTACCTGGCGTTTGCAAATCCTTCTTCAAGATCTTCTAGTTGGTGAGTGCTTTGTGTTACAGAATCACTTACCTGCAAATCCTTTACTTACCTGGTGGTTGCAATTCATTCCTTGAAAATCCCTTACCTCGTGGGTGCAAATAGTTCCTACAAATCTTCCGCTTGGTACACAGACTCTTGGCCACTGAGCAATCATTCCCACCAGGTGAATTTTTAATTTGAAGTAGCTCATGATATATATATATATATAGTAAGGAAGATGGGAGGAAGAAAAGAGTGATCATGCAAAGGAAGAAATTTTCCATAAGCATAAAAAGATGTGGCAGCAAATCAGTCTTGCTGGGATGTGTCCTTGCCTCCCTTGATGATGCAAATTTTACCATTAATACCGTTGAGCTCTTGAACATGAGGCACCTCAAAGTCACCAGCCATAGCTCCGGTTAGGAGCCACAAACCAGTCGTGAAATTCAACCGAGAAAGAGCCTTCTAACATGGAAATGCCAAGGAAAGAAGATGTTTCCAGCCATTGGTCTCTTGTTGTTGTTGTTGTTGTTGTTGTTGTTGTTGTTGTTGTTGTTGTTGTCCTCCTCCTCCTCCTCCTCCTCCTCCTCCTCCTCCTCCTCCTCCTCCTCCTCCTCCTCTTCTTTTCTTCTTTTTCTCTTGCTATTAGAAGGCAATTGTAAACCATATGTATGTCGGTAGGATACATTTCCGCCGGGTTCTGACATATTCTGAGACATCACTGGAATTACTTACCTCCCTACCTTTCATTTCCAAATTCCAGACAGAAAATGCAAAGTTCTGGCTTGAAGTTCTGTTCTCATTCACTCGGAGGGATCTGATCCGATGCGCTGCAAGGTTGGGGGGGGGGAGCATTATGCAACATTGATAGTGCTTGAAAGGGGAAAGCTGGGTCTGCAATTGTCCTCAAGAGTCTCAAAGGGAAGGGAAAGAGTTTTCTCAGAATGTGTACCTCCATGACTAATTTGAGGCTTTCTTATCCAGTTGGGGCTCTGCTGAGAAAATCTTCTGCTGAGCCATATCAATATCAATTCCTAAGCAAGGTCTTCATATTTTGCATCGATGTGCAGATCCAAAATGCTTTCTGCAAACCAACATAGAAATACTGAACTTCATCTGAAGTTTGTAATCTTAAAAAATCAGAACGTGGAAAGAGAGATGGGTGTGAATGCTTCTTACCTAATGGTCACAAATCACTCTTGCAAATCATCTTGTTGGTGCGCTGACTCTTGAAAGCAGCGTCTTCAAGAAGCTCATTCCCGAAAATCACTTACCTGGTGGTTGCAAATCCTTTGGGAAGATCTTCTACTCTGTGAATGCTGTGTGTTTTAGAAGCACCTACCTGCAAATTCTTTACTTACCTGGTAGTTGCAAATCATTCCTTTAAAATCCCTTACCTGAATGTTGCAATTTATTCCTTGAAAATACCATATCTGGTGTTTTCAATTGTTCCTACAAATCTTCCACTTTGGGCACAGACTCTTGGATATCAGCTTCTGTAACATCACTTACTATGGGCTTCTCGGGTTGATATATCTGCTTTAACTATGAACTTTCTCATTGTCTTCAGTAATACGTTCCTTAGGAAAACTCAGTATGTTGTATTGGTCATCCACAAACCAGTCCTGCCACCTGACCAGTAAACTGCCATCTAGTTTTAAAATACCAGCAAAAATCTGTTTCCAACCATTCTTTTTTCTGGCCCTTCTCTTTCTTTTTTTTCTCTTCTTTCTTTCTTTCTTTCTTTCTTTCTTTCTTTCTTTCTTTCTTTTCTTCTCTTTTTAGTTTATCATTTTTATTTCTGGTACTTCTCTTTCTTTTGCCTTCTTTTCTCTCCTTCCTTCTCCCCTCTTTTCAGCTTAATATTCTTATTTCTGGCACTTCTCTTTCTTTTGCCTTTCCTTCCCTCCTTCTCTTATAATTTGTATTCTCTGTTTCTTTCTTCATCTCTTCTTCATTCTGTATTATCAGGATGAGGCTCCTTTTTCTTTCTACCTCTTTCCCCCAATTTTTACTTACTTCAGGGATCTACATCCTCACATTATTGCTGTTGCTGTTGTTTATATCCCGCTTTATCTCTCCCGAAGGAGACTCGAAAGCATTAAAAGTATGCTCACAAAATTTAAGATATACAAATATGCAAATACTCAAACAGAATTAAACGTAACAGTATTAAAAATCCACAATCAAAGTCCATTATAACATACACAAAGCTAAAAATCACATTGGGAGGAATGAGCCTGGATCCAACACTGGGCAGTGTTTGCCTCCTCCAACCAGCCTGCCAAATACACAAGATAGATTTCCATCAAACTCACCCTGCAGCGTCTCGGCCAAACCAATAAAGCTGAATAGGGCAGCAGTTCAGAAGCAGTTGATATCTATCTATCCCTTGGGCTGAATCCCCTTTCCTTTTCCCTCTGGGCTTCTCTTCTTGCAGAAGGATCTAGCATTTCCTCCAAACTCCTGCTTTGCCTTCTTCGTCGCAAAGGGAAGGACACCCCTCTTCATTTGTCAAAGGAAAGCAACAACAAAATGACAGAACGAGGAAAAATAATCTACCCATTGGCTGTTTCTTCATGATCCTTGTTGATGGAGAGTCCCACTTCACTCTGGGTCCCTGGGTCCAGCCTTAACTGTCATGGAACATTTGGTGCATCACAATGGAAGGCATGGCCAGAGCCGGTCCAAGGTAATTTTCAAGTGTAGGCAAACAGAAATTTTGGCGCCCCCACCCCCTTTTTTTTCGTGTCAGGAGCAACCGGAGTTGCTTCTGGAGTGAGAGAATTGGCCGTCTGCGAGGACGTTGCCCAGGGGACGCCCGGATGTTTTGGTGTTTTACCATCCTTGTGGGAGGCTTCTCTCATGTCCCCGCATGGAGCTGGAGCTGATAGAGGGAGCTCATCCGCACTCTCCCCAGGTGGGATTCGAACCTGGCAGCTTTCAGGTCAGCAACCCAACCTTCAACTCACAAGGCTTTTATCCCCTTGGCCACCGGAGGCTCCTGGCGCCCCCACCCAAACCAATCACTGAACTACTAGTTTGGCAGAAGCTGGGGCTAACAGCGGGAGCTCACCCTGCTCCCCAAATTCGGACAGCCAACAAATTATTGGGTTGCTGATCTGAAGGTGGTGGTGGCGGCTGTTACCTTCCTGCCAGAGCAGTACCTATTGATCTACTCACATTTGCATGTTTTCAAATTGCTAGGCTGGCAGAAGCTGGGGCTAACAGCGGGTGCTCACTCCGCTCCCCAGATCTGAACCTGCAACCTTTCAGTCAGCAAGTTCAGAAGCTCAGTGGTTTAACCCGCTGTGCCACTGGGAGCTCCCTATATATACACATACACACACACCCATATTCCTCCTCCAGGACCGTCACCAGGTCACTCCAGGTCAAAACCTGGAATGAGATCCTGGGTCTATATCCCAAGATCTGATCCCAGATTATCTGCTTATCCAAGATTATCTGGCAGTGAAGATTAATATAATCCAGGTCAAAACCTAGAATGAGATCCTGGGACCATGCTCACCACTTGCACTAGATTGTGACTGCAAAGATCATTTTCCTTAAGGCCCCTTCCACACAGCTGAATAAAATCCCACATTTTCTGCTTTGAATATAAGGCTATGTGGACTCAGATAACCCAGTCCATACCTCACAACCTCTGAGGATGCCTGTCATAGATGGAGGTGAAATGTCAGGAGAGAATACTTCTGGAACATGGCCATACAGCCTGGAAAACATAAAACAACCCTGGACCTGAAGCATTTAGGGCTTGATAGGTCGAGACCAGCACTTTGAATTCAGCCCGGTAGCAGATTGGCAGCTATTGGAGCTGATGTAACGGAGGCCAGGATAATATATTCCATACCATCTACCATAGGGAGAAAAAAAACTCATTGAAAACTTGAGCCTTTTTGATCCTACTTTTCTCAGGAAGAACCAGGGAAATGACAGATTAAACCAATGCAAGTACAAAGTCTAATTTTCTTGGCAGAAGTCAGGGCAGGAAGGAAGGAAAGCATGGGGTTGCTGTGAGTTTTCCAGGCTGTATGGCCATGTTCGAGAAGCATTTTCTCTTGCCGTGTCACCTGCATCTATGGCAAGCATCCTCAAAGGCTGTATGTGCCGTTTGTTGGAAACTAAGCAAGTGATGTTTACATATCTATGGAAGGTCCAGTGTTTGAAAGAACTCTTGTCTGATGGAGGCCAATGAGAATGTTGAAATTGATCATCTTGATTAGCATTGAATAGCCTTGCAGCTTCAAGGCCTGGCTGATTCCTGCCTGGGGAAATCCTTTGTTGGGAGGTATTAGCTGGCCCTGATTGTTTCCTGTCTGGAATTATCCTGTTTGCATAGTGTTGTTCTTTATTTACAGTTCTTGTTTTAGAGTTTTTTTAATACTTGGGGCCAGATTGTGTTCATTTTCATGGCTCAAAGCAACACAATAATAATAATAAAGTCTTAATAATAATAGTAATAATGATAATGACTTTGGTAATACACACTACTTCTCTCCCTCCATAGTTTCCTCCCTTGGGGAATCTTTGGTTGGGAGATGTTAGCTCTCTGGAATTCCTGTTTTCAGATTTTTCTTTATTTATAGTCCTGATTTTAGAGTTTTCTTATGAAAAAGACGCTTTCTCTCCAACTGGACACAAGATCGTCTTGGACAGATGCAGGCAGCACTTGATGTGGATTTGCTGCCTGCATCCCAGTCTTGCAATATATATATATATATACAGTAAAACTCCACTCATCCGAGCCCCGCTCGTCCGAGCCTCCGTGCAATCCGAGCAGGTGAACGGGAGGGCCGCAAAGGCCATCCCCGTTCACCTGCTCGCTGGCGTGCGTGTTGCTAGGTACCAAGCAACATGCACGGAGCGCTCGCCCCTTGGGAGGTGGCCCCTGCGTGTTGCTAGGTAGATAGCAAGCTACCTAGCAACACGCAGGGGGCACCTCCAAAGGGCCGATTTCCCCGTGCGTGTTGCTAGGTAGCTTGCTAACTACCTAGCAACACGCACGGCTGGCTCTTTCGCCACACCGGGCGCCAGTGTTGCCGGCCCCGGCGTGATGAAGGAGCCGAGGCATGGGCGGGTGGGTGGGTGAACGAGGAGGGCTTTTGCGGCCCTCCCAGTTCACCCACCCGCCGAACGAAGGGGCTTTCCAAAAGGAGGGAGAGCCCCTTCGTTCAGCTGGTGCTTTTTCCAAGCACCCGCCGAACGAAGGAGCTTTCTCCCTTTGGCAGAGGCTTGGAGCCAGGGAAGCGGGAGTTGCTTCCCTGGCTCCAGGCCTCCACCAAAGGGAGGGAGAGCCCCTTCGTTCAGCGGGTGCTTGGAAAAAGCACCAGCTGAACGAAGGGGCTCTCCCTCCTTTTGGAAAGTGGGTGCTGCAAACGCCTCCCGATCCAGCCTTCGTCCCCATGGAGAGGCTTCCCTGCAGTTGGGATGAGGGCTGGATAGGGAGGTGTTTGCAGCGCCTCCCAATCCAGCCTTCGTCCCTACGGAGAGGCTTCTCCGTGGTTGGGACAAGAGCTGGATTGGGAGGCGTTTGCAGCGCCTCCCAATCCAGCCTTCGTCCCCATGGAGAGGCTTCTCCATGGCTGGGACGAGGGCTGGATTGGGAGGTATTTGCAGCGCCTCCCAATCCACCCTTCGTCCCCACGGAGAGGCTTCTCCGCGGTTGGGACGAGGGCTGGATTGGGAGGTGTTTGCAGCGCCTCCCAATCCAGCCTTCGTCCTGACGGAGAGGCTTCTCCGCAGTTGGGACGAGGGCTGGATAGGGAGGCGGTTGCAACGCTTTTGCGGCCCTCCCAGTTCACCCACCCGCCGAACGAAGGGGCTTTCCAAAAGGAGGGAGAGCCCCTTCGTTCAGCTGGTGCTTTTTCCAAGCACCCGCCGGAAGAAGGAGCTTTCTCCCTTTGGCGGAGACTTGGAGCCAGGGAAGCGGGAGTTGCTTCCCTGGCTCCAGGCCTCCACCAAAGGGAGGGAGAGCCCCTTTGTTCAGTGGGTGCTCCCAACCGCGGGGAGGCCTCTCCGTGGGGACGCAGGCTGGATCGGGAGGTGCTGCAAGCGCCTCCCGATCCAGCCTTCGTCCCCACGGAGAGGCTTCCCCGCAGTTGGGACGAGGGCTGGATAGGGAGGCGTTTGCAGCGCCTCCCAATCCAGCCTTCGTCCCCATGGAGAGGCTTCTCCATGGTTGGGACGAGGGCTGGATTGGGAGGCGTTTGCAGCGCCTCCCAATCCAGCCTTCGTCCCGACGGAGAGGCTTCTCCGTGGTTGGGACGAGGGCTGGATTGGGAGGCGGTTTCAACGCCTCCCAATCCAGCCTTCGCCTCCACAGAGAGGCTTCCCAGCGGTTGGGACGAGGGCTGGATAGGGAGGAGTTTGCAATGACTCCCAATCCAGCCTTCGTCCCCATGGAGAGGTTTCTCCGCGGTTGGGACGAGGGCTGGATTGGGAGGCGTTTACAGCGCCTCCCAATCCAGCCTTCATCCCCACAGAGAGGCTTCCCAGCGGTTGGGACGAGGGCTGGATAGGGAGGTGTTTGCAACTCCTCCCAATCCAGTCTTCGTCCCCACGGTGAGGCTTCTCCGCAGTTGGGACGAGGGCTGGATAGGGAGGCGTTTGTAGCGCCTCCCAATCCAGCCTTCATCCCCACGGAGAGGCTTCCCTGCGGTTGGGACGAGAGCTGGATAGGGAGGCGTTTGCAGCGCCTCCTGATCTAGCCTTCGTCCCCACGGAGAGGCCTCCCGCACCTGGTAATCCAAGTTATCCGGTTGACCGAGCAGAGGTCCGCCTGTTTAACTTGGACTACTGGAGTTCTACTGTATATATATATATATATATATATATATATATACACACACACACACACACAGTTGAACAAGATGTACCTCAACTTTCCTAGGCGTCTGCGTGCTTGTAGTTTATATTAACTCCGGGGCTGAGTTTCCCTCCTTCCCCTGTTTCCCCCTCCTGTTCCTCCTCCTTCTCCTCCTCCTTCCCAGGACACTGACCTACCCTTTAAATGTTTGGTGATAGGCATGTAAGGGGGAGGGACGTGACTTGTTTACTGGCGGCGCATACACTTTTCGGCTTGTCTTTTTTAAAGGGATGGTAGCACTCTGGGTTAGGGCACATTTAAAGAGAAAGAGGCTCCTAAAATTGTCAGCAATGAGTGGAAAGGAGAGCCAGAGGCTGCAAAAGCAAAACCCTCCCCCCCCCTTCTTCCCAGGTTTTGGAGAAGATTTGAGTCCATGGGTTGTTGTGAGTTTTCTGGACTATATGTCCAGGGTGGGGGAAAGAACTCTTGTCTGTTTGAGGCAAGTGTGAATCTTGCAACTGCCAGCATGATTAGCCTTGCAATTTCAAAGCCTGGCTGTTGCCTGCAAGGGGGATCCTTTGTTGGGAGGTGTTGGGAGGAGAAAGGAGGAAACTGAACTGGGATGTGGGGAGGCACTTCAACTACACCCTCTGGTGAAAGCTGCCGCAGATGTGTGCGGCGCTCCCAGGGCATGGGCTCTCCTCGGTGAAGAGGAGGAGGAGGAGGTACCCCTTGGGGCCTGTGGCTTGAGCCCCCTTTCCCAAGCCACTGGTGGGAGAGATGAGCAAAGGAGGGAAAGAAAGCTAGAGAAAGAGAGAGAGCGCCCCTCCCCTCCCCCCCTTCCTCTTGTTTCTTCTCCCTAGGAGCTTCGCCACAGCCTCCTACACCGGACAAGAAAGAGATGGAGGAGGAGGAGGAGGAGGGGAGAGAGACTGAGAGAGAGAGAGAAGTGGTCGCTCGCCTCTTCCTCCTCCTTGGCTTTCTTTGGGCTTCAGCTGTAATCACGCGCGCCTGGGGAGGAGAAGAGAAGAGGAGTCGGGGGTGCACACTGTCTTCGTGAGCTGCCCCTTCCCCTTATCCTCTTCCCCTCCTCACCTGGGCGCCGCGTCCCAAAAGAGGGCTGTGATTTGGCTGGCCTTGCTGCTGCAGCCTGCCTGGGCCTTCCCTCGCAGGAAAGCCCGGGCCGAAGGGGAAGGAGGCGGAGGGTGGCGCCATCTTCCTGGGGGGCTCGAGGGAGCCCCCAGGAGGGCAGCACCACAGGCAAATGACTATATTGCCTGGCGGTTGAACCGCCTCTGTGCATGGCACATCACTCATGCCCAGTGAAACCATAGGTACCTTGTATGCAGAATATGGCTCTTTTGGATAGATGCTCCTATTGGGTTCCATGCACTGATAACAGTAAGTAAATAGCTTTTATTTAATGTCTTGTGTTGCTCACAATAGGGTTTGTCAAAATCCGTTCTATGGTTGAGCCGACAGAGAGCTTGATTTATGAAACAAACACACCAATGGCTTGGAGAAAGGAAAGTAAATATTCATTCTTAGGTAGGAAAGTTGCTCAAAGAGCTCATCATAGAGTTGGAAGCGACCCCAAGGGCCATGCAATCCAACCCCCTTCTAACACAATCAAAGCCCTCTTAACAGATTGCCATCCAGCCTCTACTTAATAACGTCCCAAGAAGGAGACATCACCGGACTAGGACTTCCCTCGATTTAGACACTTGACTCCTATTGATTCAATCAAGAATAACATTGGCCTTTTAAGATGCAGCATCACACTCTTGGCTTATGTTCATCTTGTGGTATCCTAAGACTCTTAGATCCCTTTCTCATGGATTTTATTCTCCTTTCACACATGGACAGGGTGCAAGAGGACTCCTGGGAAGACGAAGAGGTAGAATTAAAAAACCCAAGAATATAAGTCCAGAAAAGATTTGACCAAGGGCACATTGTAATTCAAACTTATCTAAGGCTGTTGTGTTACGATATGTAAGAAATCAGTAAATGTGTGTGCGTCAACTGCAAATAAGATGCATGAAGCTGATTGATTGAGCCATGTCTAGAGAGCTGTTAAACCTGGGAGTTTTTGATACTGTTGTAATCTTTTTCAGGCTTTTGCTAACCAGGTGCGAAGACAGTTGGAAGAAAGAAGCAGAGAGAGACACACACAGGGATTTTGTAATGTGGTGTTGCTTCATGAGCTGCTAGAAGGAATTTATCCACATGGACAAAGGAAAAACTATTTTAAATCTCTCATAAAAGGACACTGTGAGTTGGTGCAATTGAGCACACTGTACATATGTTGTTCTGGATTCAAGAATAATAAACCACTTGTTCTTTATTGTTCACCTGCGTGGCACATATCTTCTTTATCTGGCAAGGCAGTGCATGGACTACACGTTTTTATTTTATTTTATTTTTCATTGTGTCACATGTTGTTCATACCCACCACTTCACTCTCCATTGCTCTGAGTTGTTCCTATAAAAGTCGGCTTCATCAGATTACGCTGGGAAGTGTTCAGAAGTTTTCAGAAGAAGAGAGTTCAGTTTAACTCCATTCCATAATAAAAAGGAGTTTTTCCCTACCTTGGGATCACACTGTTTAATGCACTCAGTTTTCTTGCATATTTTTCAAAGGCTGGTGAAAGCCATGAATACATTCCTATTTC
The DNA here is from genome assembly GCF_035594765.1 of Anolis carolinensis. Lineage (NCBI taxonomy): Eukaryota > Metazoa > Chordata > Lepidosauria > Squamata > Anolidae > Anolis > Anolis carolinensis. Next base: position 113,080,137 of record NC_085845.1, read on the forward strand.
ACACTGTTCCCATCACTGGCCTTCGTGAAATGGGTCCCTTCTATTTCTGTGCTGGCATACCATGGGTGAAGAAACATGAAAGGGTGGCATTCTTTCTCCCTCTCTTTCCGGCCCCTTCTCCGCTGCCATATAAAATCCAGATTATCTGATTATCTGCTCTGAACTGGATTATATGGCAGTGTAGACTCAGATGATCTGCTTTGATAATCTGGATTATATGGCAGTGTACAAAGGGCCTCCCTTGCTATTCCCAGGCCGGTTGTTTTCTTTTGATTTTTGTTTTTGCTTTTAGATGAAACAGTGAAATTGCACTAAATATATATAAAAAAACAATGTAAGGAACAGCACTAGTGTGGAAAGATGGGCTAACAGTTTTGTAGATGTCAAGTTGTAGGGCTATGAATTGGCGAATTGGCACAATTGCACTAATGAAGAGAGGTGTGATGTAGAGGATGTTCAACATGGTATGTATCTGCTATCAATGATAACACAACTGTAGGGGAATAGCAGGTTCATATGATAAAAACCATAAATCTTATCTTTTAAAAAAACATGCTGGAGGCAACTGATGAGGCTTACATTCCCCCCCCTTTTTTTTTTGCTCACATATGCTCAATGAGCTAGGGCAGTGGTTCTCAACCTGTGGGTCCCCAGATGTTTTGGCCTTCAGCTCCCAGAAATTCTAACAGCTTGTAAACTGGCTGGGATTGCTGGGAGTTGTAGGCAAAAACACCCATGGATCCACAGGTTGAAACCACCGATCTAGGGGCTGATAGACAAACATTCCAACTGTAAACTAGGTTTGAGTAGAACCCCATTTTTCCCCAATTCAGGTTTTATTGCATTATTTACTGATGCAATCCAGCACCCAAAATCCAGCCCATTTTCCCCAATCCAGCCCATTTCCCAATGTTATACTGAAAAAAATGACTTTATTAACAGAGATATTGTAGTTATGTTGTGTGAAAATGCCCCAATCCCTTCCAGAATTTATTTTTGAGTGGTACTGATGCCAAAATTTGGAGGATTTCCAGCTGCCCTGAGCGCCCCCCCCCCCTCGGGGGTGAGAAGGGCAGGATAGAAATGCTGTAATTAATAAATAAATAAATATTTTCCCCAGAAAGCCGAGGTGAGGTCGAGATCAAAGAATTTGGGGGTCTCTTCTAGTGGAGGAGATCCGCGCAAAGCCAGCAAGGATTGTGCAACACCTGGTGAGCCTTCCGAGAAGCAAATCAGAATTTCCCTGTCAAAGAATACTATCTCACCCAAGTCTTGTGAAGCAGAGAGCACTGATATAGGTATAGGATGTCCAGCTGGTATAGGATGATGGTCGCAATATGATGCAGAAATAAACTGGCATACATTTACAATGAAAACAGCACTTTTTATACATTTCTAGTTTTGAATTTCCCTCCTCCCGCCCACCATCCGGCTCTGTACTGATTGGCTTTGACGTCAGGGCGGAGGGGGAGCCACTAGGGGCCTCCTCCAATGAGAGCGTGAGCCCCATCTGTGTCCTCACTCCCTTGCTGGCCAATGGGGGAGATGGAGGTGCGACAACAGGAAAGACAAAGAGTACACCCGGACTATGGTGGAGGCTCCTTCTTTAGAGGCTTTTAAGCAGAGGCTGGGTGGCCATCTGTCGAGTGCTTTGAATGCGATTTCCTGCTTCTTGGCAGGGGGTTGGACTGGATGGCCCATGAGGTCTCTTCCAACTTTACTATTCTATTCTACATGTGGAAATAACAAGATTATAGGTGACTCAACAATGATCTTTTGTCCAAAGAGCCCAGTGACCACCTGTGGCATTCCAACCGGACCTGGCTTATGGTTTCATTGATTGATTTGTCCAGATTCATGAATGGGAGTCTGGCCCCTGCTGGTTTGTCCATAGGATCGGAGATGGGATTATCTGTGACTCAAAGTCCGAGGAAAAGGTGGCTTTTGTCAAGCCTTGCCTCTCCCTTCCAGGAAGATGAGTATTTTATGATGAGTGATTTAAATATCCAAAAGGTCCCTTTCTTCCTAGATGGTCTGGCATCTTGCCCTCCTTGGTCCAGGAAGGAAAAAAAATCCATTATTTCTTTGCAGAGGGTGGTTTCCGATAACCCATGTTTGTCAAGCATAGCCCTGAGGCATCCTGATGTTGCCTGGGCAGGATGGTGTGCTGGCCAGAGTTCAGGTTAAGGTTACCATGCTCCATTTATAAAGGGAAGGACATTATACAGAGAATAAAGGTAAATAATAAGGACAAAATAATAACTAATAATAATAAATGATAGCAGATACAGTTAGGAAACCATACGTTTGGAGGGTTATACAGAGTCCAGCATCCCTTATGGGTTTAGATAGACAAACACAATCTTCTTTATGACCATTTGGAGGGGATTCTATCCCCCTCCGCGTATTCATAAGGGTTAAGAAGGAATCCCAGAATTTTCCCCACCAGCCCAGGCGGGCAAATGGGCTGACTGGGGATACCCTGAGACTTGGAATGATGCAAGGGAAATGGGGAACAAGCAAGGAAGAGGGGGAAGGTTCATAAAAGTTCATAGAAGGGGAAATGACTGGCAAGGGAAAAAGAGCAAAATGGGCAGTAGAGTCTAGTCTAAAGGAAAAGAAAAATGTGTGTCAAAGGTGATACAGAGAGGCAGAAAGATAAGCAGAAGAATACACTTCAAATTTTGAGAAATAAGTGTATATTGTTTAAAATTGGCTTTTTTTTCTTTGCTAACCTTTAGCCTAGTTATGTCTCAACTCTAAACAAAAGGGAGTCCTTTTGTTTGTGAGTCATTGACTGGTCTAGGAAAGGATTAGGAGAGTCGTTAACTCTTGCCTCAGGCTAAAAGGTCAAACGCCCTTTGTGCCAGGGTGTTAGTAAATTACAGTAAACTCCAGTAAAATATCTCAGTTACCTTCTGCTATAAATATATAAAATATAGGACATAAAGCCTTGATTAAAATGTACACACTATCTAACATGGGAAGGGTCCTTGTTGTTGTTATCTTTGCAAACTGACCAAGACTTAACCCTTATTATCCAGACTGATGTCCTTGTCCTTAGCAAAACTATAAGTTACTATCTTTTATTGGGGAGGGGGCAGAGCCAGCCCTAGGTATTTTTCAAGTGTAGGTGAACAGAATTTTTGCCCCCCCCCAAAAAAAAATCACTGAAAAATAAAAGCGTTGGATAAGCGAAAATGTTGGATAATAAGGAGGGATTAAGGAAAAGCCTATTAAACATCAAATTACATTAAGATTTTACAAATTAAGCACCAAAACATCATGTTTTACAACAAATCAACAGAAAAAGCAGTCTCAACTGCACCCCCGAAGCGACCGCTTAATTCACCTCATTGTTGGACCGGCTCTGGGAGGGGGGTCATGTTCAATTTCAGAGGGACGCCTGGCAAACTTCGCTAACTGAGGAAGATGAATCAGGAACAGAGAATCTCACCAGGATGAAGGCAAACAACAGAGGCTTTATTTGATTTGTGTAAAAAAGGACACTTTTACAGCATGGATGCTCCAAAGTACAAAGTGTAAAGCATGCTCATAAAACAGACATGTTTATAGACATAAAAATTGTCCAATTTCAAAAATTCCCTCCCTCTTCCTTGATAGGCCAGCGTCATCGTTGATTGGCTGAGAGGCGGGCCCAAGCCCACCATGCCAAATTGATAAGAGAAGCTCACATTTTTCCATTCTATTTCAGTAATACAATATGACTCCATCCTGTTTTTGCATTTAGCTTAATTCAATTTATCTCTAAAAGTATATGGTGGAAAAAGAAGACTCAAGATCATTGGCCAGAAGTGGCATATCTAAATTGATGCTATAATTCAATTTGGAACTGGTTTGTGTGGAACCGGTTTCACTGTGGGGGTGATTAGATCACCATGGCTGGTACTGATTTGAGGCCAGGATGATGATTACATTGAAAAGAGAAGTGGCCACAAGCCACTGTGCAGCCCCTTTCATTTCCTATAGAGATGTGCATCAGTTAAGAGTGAAGATAATCAATTACTCCTTCCAAGGGGTGAATTAGCTCCCTGCTTCCCAGCCATACCCTTGGAGCATTTCTGAGCAGTATCTATTCTAGATTCTATCATGTTTTTCAACAGGGGGAGGTGTCTACAATGCACATCACATAATATAGAACTTCTTTCACACTGAATTTTACTGAGATCTGCTGCAGTGCATTTTTAGCTTAGCTTGGACTTTCCTGGGACATTTCAAAATGAACTATTATCTCATTTAATGTACTCTGTCATGCGTATTGGTGATATGCCTTTTGTGTCTGGTGTAATTTCAACTTGTCTTGAAGCTACATTACAGTATACTGTAGACTGGGCCAAAATGGCATTATGTCTTCCATGTATATACAGTAGAGTCTCACATATCCAACATAAACGGGCCAGCAGAACATTGGATAAGCGAAAATGTTGGATAATAAGGAGGGATTAGGGAAAAACTTATTAAATGTCAAATTACACTATGATTTTACAAATTAAGCACCAAAACATCATGTTTTACAACAAATTGACAGAAAAGGCAGTCCAAAACATGGTAACGTTATGTTGTAATTACTGTATTTATGAATTTAGCACCAAAACATTGCAATATATTGAAAACATTGACTCCAAAAACATTGGCTACTAACAAATTGTCTACAAATAAAGATAGAATTGCATAAAATTAACTTAAAGTAGCAACATTGTTGGAAATTAAATCCATAAAAAGTTCAGTCCTTGCTGCCTAGAGAAACAGCTGTGGATCGGGGCAGGAGGCAAACTGCGTTGGATAATCCAGAATGTTGGATAATCCAAAATGTTGGATAAGCGAGACTCTACTGTATATACATATATTGCAGTCACATAGGTTCCTATAGGAACATGTACTTTCTAGAAGATATTGTTTCACAAACCATCAAATACTCCATCTTGTATCCACCATAATGGACTTGAGTCCATTCACACTTGCAAAAATGATACTCCACATTGGCCTTTCAGATCAGGACTAGTTTACAGGGCTGGATTAAAATGGAAAATCCACTTTTTCTGCTTCTCAAATAAAATTATAATACATCATTAAATAACTCTTCTTCGCATTTAATGGTGTCTAAAATTTGGTTGCTTGACTTAATAGTGTTCAATGCAGGTTTGCAGAATGTTAAACATTTAAGGTTTCTTTAGGAAATCTCAGGTGCAGTTCACATATTAGTCTGATCAGGGTATTAGGCTGGAACCTCTGCTGGATAGGGTCACACTCCCTCTTAAGGCGCAGGTTTGCAGTCTCAGGGTCCTCCTGAACTCAGTGCTGACCCTGAGAGGGCTTCACACAGTTAAAGTTTGTGTACCAGCTACACCCTTACCTTGAAAAGCCCAATGTGGCCATGGTAGTACACATCTTAGTCACATCCAGGCTAGATTATTGTAATGCACTCTACATGGGGCTGCGCCAGTAAAGTGTTTGGAAACTTCGTGGTTCACCCCCCCCCCCCCCCGACATTTTTCAGGTTAAAAAAAACCTGGTTTACTGATGAATTTTAAATCCCCATGAGTGTTCACTGAAGTTTATCGGTGGAGACTGATTTCTAAACTATTTTGCGTTATGGAACTACTCTTCATGATTGGCTAAAAAAAGTTTCAACCCCCCCCCCCCCAAATTTTTTGGCTATGGCCCTGGTGTGGACTCATATAATTCAATTTAAAGCAGAAAACCTTGGATCCCATCCTGGGATATAGAGCCTGTCTGGAGGGGCCCTAAGAAATTTCTCCTTCTGGCTCAAACAGCCTTTGATTGATTTTACAAAATAATCCTGCCACATTTTTTGCAAGGGTGGGTTTATGATGCTAGCTACCATGAAAACCAAAAGATAGTCTAATGTAAAAAACAAAACAAAAACCAAAAAAAAAACATGAATGACTTGTCACTCCAGTGCCCTACAAATCTGCAAAGGCTATTGTTCTCCCAGTGGGCTGAATGGGCTTTATCTCCTCTTGTTTTGAGGAAACTGTTCTTGCTTTGGGCTAATTGAAATGCTCCTTGGGCTCCTGTGCTGGGTGGAATTCACTTGCCTTGAGTGAGCCTGTGGACAAAAAGAGAAAGGAAAAGAGAGGGAGGAGGCACTGGGACACTGTGTGACCTTAGGCTGTCTCTCTCCTGCCAGGGAGAAAGGAAAGAGACACAGCAGCTGCTGTTGCTTTTCACAAGCTTCCATCAAGATGCCCTTTCCAAATAGTTCTGCCAGGACCCAGCGGCACAAGCTGATACTGGCAGCAACCATTATCCCCTTAGTTATGCTAGTTGTGGTTGTGTTGCTTGTTGTGATCATTCAGGGAAGAAAGGAAGGCCCCAGTTCAGAAATACTGCTGGAGTGGAGAGGCAAGGGGACTACCCCATACCTTCGTGAAATCGTCCTGGGGAGATGTTACAACTATGTGGCGACAGTGAACTCTGAACTCAGGTAAGCCTCTTTCTTTCATTTTCTTTCCTTTGCTTTTCAAAGTCAGAGCAACACCTCTCTTGCGCTGCCTTTCTCATTCTATTCTTGCCATACTTCCAGTAAGCAGGGCTGCCAACTTTTTCTGGAGAAATGCTGCTTCATCCTATTTATGGGTGTGACGGAAATAAATCTATAATACTCTATGTATCAAATGTTTTTCTTATTGTACAGTAGTTGAGGCATAGGTAAGATAAAGGTAAAGGTTTTCCCTTGACTTTAAGTCTAGTCGTGTTCAATTCTGGGGGTTGGTGCTCATCTTCATTTCTAAGCCGAAGAGCCAGCTTTGTCTGTAGACACTTCCAAGGTCATGTGGCCGGCATGACTGCATGGAGCGCCATTACCTTTCAGCCGGAGCAGTACCTGTTGATCTACTCATATTTGCATGTTTTCAAACTGCTAGGTTGGCAGAAGCTGGGGCTAACAGCAGGAGCTCACCCCACTCCACAGATTCGAACCGCCAACCTTTTGGTCAGCAATTTCAGCAGCTCAGCAGTTTAACCCATTGTGCCAGCGGGGGCTCCATTGTTGAGGCATTGGAATGACCAAATAAAATATGTTATTTAGAACAGGAAGCTGGAATTATAAATGAAATGAAAGATAGGATATAATCTTTTTGAGTTGTGTGTGTGTGAGAGAGAGAGACAGAAAGAGACTAAATGGGAAAAGACATTGAGTGCCACAGAAGGTTCAAAATGCTCACTGTTTTAATAGCTTAATTGTCCTTACAACAATGCTGCCATTATTTTTGCCACATTGTATGTGGGGGAAGAAGCAGGATCTTGTGGACTTCGGGTTTGCTTAATGTCATCTAGTGAGTCATGAAAACTTAATATTTGAACTAGAGATTTTCTTTTCCTGGTTTAGACCTCACAGTGTACCCTGATGTATATTTACATACATATACAAAGAAGTATATGTATGGCCTACAATCGCATGCATCTCATTACTGAGAAATAATCCCATTGTTGAACTTTTATGTTTATAGCTTTAGACTTTTAGATTAAGGTTCAGAGAAAAGAGTTGAAAATCCCCAATAAATGTTGACATATGTGGCTGTTAATTTTTGCTTGTGGGCATAATATAAAAACTTGCTTATTTCACCTTATCAATGTTTTACAATAGCATTCATTGAACTTTATCAATTGCAATGCTAAATGTGCCTCTGTCAGATAGTTGGGTATGTAGAAGAACAGTAAGAAATGTTTGGCAGTTGTTCTGTGAAGTCCTTTCGAGAAAAATATGCATCACTTTCCCATTTGTTGCCATGTTCAGAATGAATGTTGCAGCCATGTTGGATTTGACAGTTGTATATTTGCTTGCATGCACATAGAAAGTGTTTGTCTAGTGCACACTGCATTGTTACCTGTATATGGAATGCATAATATTTCACATCCAGAAATGTGCTAGGCACACTGGACACTTACCAATCCTAAATTTGGAAGAAACTCCAGGATTGAAAGCTCAATGATATGAGGTGACTTAGCTGATCTGTCACTTTGAATATGGTAGGCATGTTCTTTCTCCTATAGAATTGAGATTTAGTCCCCTGCAAGTAGGCCTGTAGCCAGAATTTTTTTTCAGAGGGGTTGAAATCCCCCTCCCCCAAAGAGGCCAGTGTCTCCTGATATGGTGCGAGATCTCAACAAGGCCCCGAAATTACCATCAGTTTGCAAAGGTTCTTCACAGGCAATGGGTCCTGAATCTTTGCTCCCTCTTTAAGCCAATTCTTGTCTACCACAAAGGATAATAGTTTCCACAATTGGCAGAAGTTTCTTTCTGTTTTCTTCTGCTTTCTTCTTCTTACCTTTATCATGAATGATGGGTTACATCAAGACGTTTTCTACTGTGAATTAGCAAGAAGTTTTCAGCCAAACACAAGTTGCTCTGATGGTACTCTATTGTTTGGTGTTTATTAAAGATGTCTATTTCATTTTTCCATCGCACAAACAGTCTAGCAATCTTTACCCCCAACTTCTCCTCCAAACACCACATAGTACTTGCAGAGTGCACTTTGTACATGAAATGAGTAGGCTAACCAGAGGAATCTGCTGAACCATTTGCATTGAAATCTTAGGTGCCTCTTCTTATCCACAGGAAATATATATCCCAACAATGGAGTCTGTGGATTTTGCACTAATTGAGCTTTCACTTGGTCATCAGAAACAGTCTTGTTCATATAAAGGTCTAAAAATGACACAGCTTCTTCTCTTTGCTCCTGTTTCATGGTTTCTTTGGCTGGACTTGGATTAGATGAACCAGTGGTGAATACCTCAGTTTCCAGTTTCCTCAGTTTTCACTTGCAATCCAGGTCAAATTCCCTGTCTGTTGTCGAGCAAATTTAGGGTTTGTCCCTGGAGCAGGGACGAACCGATGCCCTCTGACCGCAGGATTCGATCCTGGCCAGCGGGGGCACTGCGAATTAAAACCCTATTTCCCACAATAATCTCACCCAAATCTTGAAGAGAGAGAACCGAGTTGTCTTTATTTCGAGTCAGCTGACGCGGATGTCAAGACGCAATCATTCGCAGTGATGACATGTCACATAATACATTGCAGCAATTTTTATAAGCAAAAAGACAGGCGGAGCAATTCAAATCTCCCTCCCCGCCTTTCCCCGCCCAGTTCCACTCTGATTGGCTCTTTGACTGGGTGGCTCGAAATCCCCCCAATCAGATGGCTTCCTACAGTCTACCAATCAGGGACAAGGGGCGGGCTGAGCAGCGATTAATGGACAGCCAAGCGGATTATGAAAAGGATGGATGAGTCAATATGTCCAATCTACATATGTGTCTGACACGCTGATATTGACAAAGGGAGAGCTGTTTCCTGAATAATTGTGTGGATGAAGGGTGAGCTATTCTTCCTTCTGATGGCCTGCTCCGAACTCAGAAGGGGGAACAGCCCAAATAATTGTCCATGCAAGGGTAGGTGATAATCTCCTCTGGGCAGGGTACTCCAGCCCATCCAAGGGAGGGGGGGCTGTCTGCACGTAGCTGAGTCAAACCTCAGTCACTCTATTTTTCATATATGAGGCATTTTGGGAAGGGAGACATATAGGAATACATTCATAGAATCAGAAATCATATTGCCCACACCCAGCCACCCAAAGGTCTAGAGTTCATAAAGTTTCATACGAAATCCAGAATCCAAAGGAAAGATTGTAAAGCATGTGGTTTAAAACTGGCTTTTTTCCTTTGCTAACTCCTTTGTCTGGGTAAACAAAAGGGAGTGCTTTTTGTCACTGGTTAAATAAAGGATTAAGGAAGTTGTTATCTTTTGCCTCAGGCTAAAAGGTCAAACACCTTTTGTGCAGAGAGTTTTAGTAAACCACAGTAAACTCCAGTAAAAAGTCCCAATCACCTTCTACTATAAATTATGAAATATAGAACATAAAGTCTTGATTTTTGAACTATCTTTTACAAAGTCCTGGAGGGGGTCACCTCGATCACATGTCCTGTCCTGTGCCTTAGTCTTTGCCTGCCGGCTACCACATTTTGTCAGTTTCCACTATGGTCACTTCCAATAAATCAGTTATTGCTGCAATTGCAGTGTAAATTGGTAGAAAGGTAGATAATGATAGTGTGACAAATCAAAATTTGGTTGAGATAGTGCTTGCAGTTCTGGAGGGACTCTATTTTTTTACTTCTCATATCTTGGCATGGGGATTTGGTTAACCAGTAAAAATTCATGGGTAAACCAGGTTTTTTTTTAACCTGAAACGTTTTGGGAGTGGTTTGAACCCCCAAACTGCCCCCCTGGCTATGGCCTTGCCTGCAAGGATCTATTTAGCTTGTATTCAGTCATCTCTTATATCCTTGCTCTCTGGTACATGAAAATGAGCAGGTGTTCAAAGGTTTTTGAAACTCTAAACCTGATGCCCATGTAGGAACCAAATTCAAATGTGCACATTAAACTTATCACTGCTGCTGCTGCTGTTTAGTCATCTCCGACTCTTTGTGACCTCACGGACCAGTCCATATCACACGGTTTAGATTTTACAAAATACATAAATGAGTCCAGAGACTGAGAAAGGTATGTTGTGCCAAAAACTGAAACAGATTACACCCTCTGCAATAGGTGATTTATTCCTGACACTTGTTTTAACAATCCTACTGCTGGTACATGCAACATCCTGTGTGATCCTACTGAAGTTTCAGTAGTTCAGTGTCTATATCACAGTGGTTCCCAAGCTTTTTTTGACCAGGGACCACTTTGACCAGGAACCACACTCCAATACGAATTACAAATCAGTTTTTGGTCAGCTTTAGATTCAGTTTGATTATTTGGGGTGGTGATTCAAAAAATTGCATTGGATAAACCACATTAGCTCTGGTTTCTGATGCAGAACATATGCCATCCAGTAGTCACCATCTGTTCACCAAGAAAACCATATTTAATAATCTAGATCTGATGTGGTCTATCTAATGCAATTTTCTGAATCAGCACCCCAAATAACCCCAAGAACAGGCCTAAAAACGAAGGCACCAAGGAACCCCTGCTTCCCAGCGTCACATAGATCGACTCCATTCGGGGAGGGAGGGGAAGGAGAAGCAGCAGTCAGGAGGCCTTTTGTGGGTAGTCATCCTTTCCCCTCCTGACATCCCCATTGCAGGGGATACTACCCCTCGGCAGTATAAGAGGGTTTTGCAAGACCAGTCACTCTAGTTGCAACAGTGTAGTAATGGTGAGGCCACAGATCATATTTTAGTTTTTGGGGACAACTGGTACTCCACGGACCACAGGTTGGGAACCACTGCTATATCAGATGCTCCTGTGGCCATGGTTTGGGGAATCTGACCACCATGACATAAATGATAAATGGTTTTCCAGAAGTCGAAAGAGAATCTAATCTTCCTCAATCTTCCAGTCTACCATAAAATTTAATATTCAAATATTTATTTTTTCCACAAGCAATCCAAGAACATAGTATACTTAAGGTGGGGAAGATTTCTGAAGTTCTTTGATGCAATATCTGACTTTAAAAGCATTAACAGTTAACGCTTAATGTGTTCTGGGTGCTGAAAAAAATGTGTTTGTGTACGATCATAAATAATCTTATCTTTCCCTTGGAGTGGTAAATTGTGAGTTTCCTGCTACTGCATTATAGTAGAACACTGTCACAAGTTTGCTCGATTCTTCATGCTCTTTCACCTATAGCTGGGAATAATACTTGTCTTTAATTTTAAAAATCACCTCTAGGCTGAAATAATTTCACAAATCTATTGAAGTAATTGTTAGCTGATAACAACTTCTCACAGCACAGCTTTTTGATTAAATTTCTTTTCTGGTAATGCACCCCTCCCCCATTCATGCAGGATGAAACGGATGGTAAGCAATCCAAGGACATTGTATACCTAAGATGGTTTCCAAAGTTATTTGATGCAATGCTTGATTTACAAGTACAGTAGAGTCTCACTTATCCAACATTTGCTTATCCAACATTCTGGATTATCTAACACATTTTTGTAGTCAATGTTTTCAATACATCGTGATATTTTGGTGCTAAATTAATAAATACAGTAATTACTATGTAGCATTACTGCGTATTGAACTACTTTTTCTATCAGATTTGCTGTATAACATGATGTTTTGGTGTTTAATTTGTAAAATCATAACTTAATTTGTTTAATAGGCTTCTCCTTAATCTCTCCTTATTATCCAACATATTTGCTTATCTAACGTTCTGCCAGCCCGTTTATGTTGAATAAGTGAGACTCTACTGTATTAACATTTAACACTTACGTGTTCTGGGAGCTGAAAAGTGTTTGTGTATGATCAGAATTAACATTATCTTTCCCTTCGAGTGGCAAATTGAGTGTTTTCTGCTACTGCATTACATCAGTGAAATCATCACAAACTTTCTCAATGCTTCATGCTCTTTCTCCTACAGCTGGAAATAATGTTAGTCTTTAATTTAGAAAAGCACCAATAGACTGAAATAGTTTCGCAAATCTATTTGCGAATAGCATTTTGATTACATTTCTTCCCTGATAATGCACATACACCCCCACCGCCACCCCAATTCATGCAGGATGAAATGGACAGTTTCATGGTATGTTATCATATTTAACTTATTTGCTGTTACACTGTTCAATGGTACAGAGAACAAGGAAAACCTCTGGAAATTTGGAGTCAATTTTTAGGACTGTGATAAGACCCAAATTTCTTCTGAATATGGCAGATGCCCCAAGTGCTGCAAAATGTGCCAGATTTATTCTGTGATACAGTGCCATTTATTTATTTACCCTATTTATATCCTGCCTTGCACTATCCCAAAGGGGACTCAAGGCAGCTTACATATGGCAATTATTCAGTGCCTCAAAAACACATATAAAACATAAGCTTAAAATATTTGAATTAAAAATTAATACATATTAACATTTAAAAACATTGCATTCAATTAAAATCACACCATCCAAAAATCATAGTCTAAATTCTATGCCAGACTTCCATACAGAAACACCTTTTCCTGCTGCCATTTGATTGAATTTGTTGCTGAGCCATCAACCTTCTCAGAAATGGCTTTAAAGAAAAGACATATGGGAAATCTATACCTCATCTGAAAGGAAAAGCATTTTTTGGAAAATGGCATTCATAACCTTTTGGAAAAAAACCGCCTTTGGAGATCATAACTTTTAGAAAAGCATGACCTTGCAGAGAAGAATAAAAAAAAACCTTATGGTATAATTTTCTCTTGTGGTATACAACCAGATATAATTATGTAAGGCAGTGGTTTCAGTTGTTAGACTGAATAACCTGTTATCTCTGTTCTGTTAGGAAAACAGAGATTTGCCAGTGCATAAAAACAACAGAGCTTTAGAAGTGTTTTTCAATGGCCAAAATATATAAACTCTCCTATAAAACAATTTGTTTTATACCATGCACTCAAGAGACAAAAAATGAAGTAGACTTTGATGAAAATAACATATTTGGTTTATTCACAACCTTCATGTGTTCAGCATGCAGAGATACAAAACATATCAGTCCAGTTGCCCAGGGCATCTCTCTTATTTATTTATCATGTCAGAAACAAATTGAGGGTACAGTTATAAACCGCTCAGCTGCTGAATTTACTGACAGAAAAGTTGACGGTTCAAATCCGGGGAGCGGAGTAAGCTCCTGCTAATCGCCCCAGCTTCTGACAACATAGCAATTCAAAAATATGCAAATGTGAGTAGATCAATAAGTACTGCTTCTGTGGGAAGGTAATGGTGCTCCATGCAGTCATACTGGCCACATAACCTAGGAGGTGTCTATGGACAACGCCGGCTCTTTGACTCTTCGGCTTAAAAATGGAGATGAGTACCAACTCCCAGAGTTGGACACAACTAGACTTAATGTTAGGGGAAAACCTTTATCTTTACTTTACTAAAAAATACAAACAAAGTAAAAATCTGACATTATATTAGACTTCCTGTAATCAGAAGTTGGCCACTTGGAGTGCCTGTGTTGTCTCTGTGAGAAGGTTTTCCATTGTGCATGTGGCAGGGCTCAGGCTGCATTGTAGTAAGTGGTTTGTGGTTTGCTCTTCTCCACACTCACATGTCGTGGATTCTCACAAAACCGACATCAACAGGTCACATAGTCAAAAGGCGAGAGAGAAGAAAAGCATGTAACTTATCAGGAACCACAGAGTAAAAAAAGGAAAGCTGCATACCAGAACATACATACAATAAATTAGCAACAGGATTAGAAACAAATAACTAGAGGAGACTTGAAGAAGTTCGTAATTTCCAACAAGCATGGTTCCAAAAGACATTCAGGAGTGTGATTTTATTTTAAAGCAAGTTACAAACTCCTTGTATGCCTTATTTTCAAAGGGGCATGAGATGTGGCAGGCCATTTCGCAGCTGCAGAAATGGAAGAATTGGGCTGAAAGTTTTTCATCCTTTGTTGCACAACAGCACAAGGACTTATTTTCTTTATCGTCTTACTGTGTTGTGACATAACTTTTGAAACAAGAGAGTCATGTGCTACCTTGTACAACATGAAGTTTTATCTGGCCTAAACTTTCAAGAATTATAGCACACTTCATTTGCCTTACTAATCTTTTGAGGTTTGGGTTGTTTGAATATAAAGTAGTAATAGTAATAGTTGTTGTTGTCCTCCTCCTGTGTATTTATATTCCACTTTTTCTCTCCAAAAAGGAAACACATTACATTAAAAGCATTTCAAAACAATTTAAAATCCAAAAATATAGAATAGTTGGAACAGAATTAAACATCAATGGTATTAATTAAAAATTAAAAGTTAAAAGCCTTCAAATTGATTAAAAACATATTCAGAGCTAAAACCGCAGCACCCCCTAACTCAATCTTAAAAACCTTCTTTAAAAGCCTGCCTGAATAAAATTCACTTTTGCATTATTATTGACACATTCTTCTTCATAATATATTCAGTCAAAATGATATTCTGTGCATTGCAAAACTAGAGTGAGTTAATATGCCAGTTTGTTTGGTAACTTAGCGTTGACAGCTTCGACCTTGTGCTTTTCAAAGAAACTACAGTAGAGTCTCACTTATCCAACATAAACGGGCAAGTGAAAATGGATAAGTGAAAATGTTGGATAATAAGGAGGGATTAAGGAAAAGCCTATTAAATGTCAAATTACAATGATTTTACAAATTAAGCACCAAAACATCATGTTTTACAACAAACTGACAGAAAAAACAGTTCAATACACGGTAACGCTATGTAGTAATTACTGTATTTACGAATTTAGCACCAAAACATCGCAATGTATTGAAAACATTGACTACAAAAACATTGACTACTAAAAGGCAGACTGCATTGGATAATCCAGAACGTTGGATAAGTGAATGTTGGATAAATGAGACTACTGTATCTTATTTCTCCTTTGTTCTGATCTAGGAAAGTATCCATATGGGAAAAATGGTCTTTATTCCCTAGTGGCATTTCAAGCATTTGTTGTCCACCATACTTGCATTTCTCATAACCTGATGATGTCACTCATGTGTAATCTCTTGCCATGAATGGGAGATAAAATTAGATATAGATACTGCAGCAGATTTTCAAAATCACATTAAAAGGAGTATCAGGGTAGGAAGATGTCTGTATCTTTCCCCACTCATCTCTCATGGGGAAAAATGTGGAATGCATACAATTATAATAGAATTAGAATGATAAGGAAGCGCGATCAACTCATTTTTGGAGCAAAGGAGTGACCACTCTAAAGTCTCAGGACAAAAATCTGAACATAAATCACTATAGGAATACACATATATGCCGCTGCTCACATCAAAAGCAGTCTAGAATTTTTTTGGTTAGCTTTCCAGTTAGAGAATCCCAAAAGCTCATGTAGTTATTTGGGGGAAGAGAAAAGCAGGGAAAAGTGGCCATTCACAGAAATGAGGCAAACACAGCTGTGCTTGTCCAAATGCTGGTCACAACAGTATGTGTTTATATTTGATTGGTTGTCACATTTGTAATTCAATAACACAGGTAATGGGCCAAGAAAGCAAACATTATTGGGTTGCTGTTAGTTTTCCAGGCTGTATGACCATGTTCCAGAAGCATTATCTCCTGCTCTGAACCATGGCCATACAACGTGGAAAACTCACAGCAACCCAGTGATTTCGGCCATGAAAGCCTTCGACAACACAGCAAACATTATTGTTGTAACTGAGAGAATAGCCACACATATATGATCCAGAGATAAGAGCAGGAAACTTCACACTGAGAATTCAGATGCCGGTTTTTAATGGAGCTTTTAGACCATATGAGGTCAGGTGGCCAAACTTTTCAAGCTATTTCTACATTTGCAGTTAAAGCATAATTTATCTGGAATTCCCTAAATAAAAATAGTCCAAAATCCATAATCGTCCACATGCAAGGCAGAGATAGTGACACTTTCCCTTTCTGATAGTTCAGTATATACACATAATTTGTTTCATGCACAATTATTAAAATGCTTCTTCCTAATTTATTGGATGAATAATACAACAATTGAGGGTGGAAACCCCATGAGCTGCTCCAATCTCCACATAGCAACACTTGTAGAAAGTCTTCCATCAATATGTGTTAGAGTTTATTACCTAAAGCCATGTGTAAAATTATCTTTAGGCTATGTGTAAAAGATATACGTGGCACGTTAATGAATTTCAGGCCTAGACCTGATCCCATCTCCAAGATCTGTCATTAGGTATGTACAGGCAGTCCGCAAGTTAGGTTCTGTAGGTTTGTTCTTAAGTTGAATTTGTATGCAAGTCAGAACAGGTACATTTTTAAGTATAACTCATAAATTAGAGTTGGTAGGGGTTAACGCCCCTGTAGTGTTTGTTTTGCTGTCTGTGTCGCTGTTCAGAACATTTCATCAAATGTTTTATCCCTGTGATAATTGGATTTTGCAAAAAATTGCTTTTTAAAAAACAATATTGGTAATAAAGCTTCAGTGGAGACCCCTTTCTCCTATGATAACTTTTGCAGGAGTGAACCTTCCTTTCGAGGAGTATATTTCTCTCACTTCATATTGTCTCAGCCCCATTCTTAACTATGAGTCAAAATCCAATTCTCACAAGGATAGAAGGTGAGGTGAAATCTTCTGAACAGGGGCATATACAGCAAAACAAACAGCACAGGGATTTGAACCCTTCCCTATGCTATCCAAAGCTGATATATATACAAATATGTGTGTGTGTGTGTGTGTGTGTGTGTGTATATATACACACACACACATGGGTGGAGTTACAGTTAAAACATGTACCTCTTCCGACTTACATCAAATATCCTAATCATCCATATTTTAAAGCTTTCTTAGATTTAAATCTGTCTTGACCCTTTTATTGTTAGAAAAGGATCAAGATAGATTTAAAGTTGAAAAATGTGTAAAAAGAATTGACATAGCATGGTACCCAAAAGACAGAACAATGATTCCAGATGTCTCCAGTTTGAATCTTGCCTTTTTAATAAGAACAGTGTCAGACAGGAAAAAATTGAAGATACGGAGGACAGAGGTATGATGTACTGTAGTTACATAAGAGTGTGCATACACACAACTTCAGGGTAAACATTGGCAGGGTAGGCAAGATCTATATAACTGTGCCTTGCCCAACCATTGCCTGTCTGGATCACTGGAAGAAGAAGGAGACATCCCTAGGTTACATGTCCTTACCCAACACAACTTTTTTCTGCCTCAGCACTGTATTATGGAGATACTCTTAACAGTGACTATCTTATAGATCAGTGGTTCCCAACCTGTGGTCCGTGGACCACCAGTGGTCCGCAAGAACTAAAGTATGGTCCATGGCCTCATTGTTAATATACTGTACATCACGAGAGTGACTGGTCCCGCAAAACCCTCTTATAGTGCCGAGGCTTATTAAATACGGTTTTCTGTGGGTGAGCAGATGGCGACTACTGGATGGCATAAGTTCTCTATCATAAACTAGAGCTGATGTGGTCTATCCAATGCAATTTTTTGAATCAGCACCCCAAATAACCAAACCAAATATAAAGTTAACCAAAAACTGATTTGTAACCCTTTTGGTGAAGGGAAGTCATAGGGAGCAAGCTTGTTTTCTGCTGCCCTGCAGACTAGGACGCCGAACAATGGCTTCAAACTACAGGAAAGGAGATTCCACCTGAACATCAGGAAGAACTTCCTCACTGTGAGAGCTGTTCGGCAGTCTACTTCTTTGGAGGCTTTTAAGCAGAGGCTGGATGGCCATCTGTTGGGGGTGCTTTGAATGCGATTTCCTGCTTCTTGGCAGGGGGTTGGACTGGATGGCCCATGAGGTCTCTTCCAACTCTACTATTCTATGATTCTATGATTTTATGGTATTAATGTTGGAGAGTGGTTCCTGGCCAAAATGGTCCCTGGTCAAGTGGTTCCTAGTCAAAAAAAGGTTGGGAACCACTGTTATAGATTGTTGTAACAAGTAAATGAAGAAAAAGTGTTTTTGACCACTTGACAGTCTTATATTAATATGCATTGTGACATATAGTAAAAATAATTAATTTATTCTGCCTTTGAGGCCTCTTAAATTCAGCATGAGGACTTCTAAGAACATTCAGTTTGCTTATGTAAAGAGAACACAAAAGTATCATTCTGTACCTGAGCTTTCTGAACATCAATAAAAGAGGCATGTTTTTATTCTTTTTAAATTATTTACTTGCACAATTATCCTGAAGTTTAAGATCCATTTATTTTTTCTCGGGACAAAGTATTATTGTGCTTCAAGTCATGGACAGGTGATCGGAAGAGATACCACAACGCCCTAGGCATCTGTCTCAGTACTTTTACTACCTTGCTTTATTTTAAGCTTTAGGAAAGGTCACTGCAATATCTCCTCCTACCCGTAAGTGATTCAAAGACCGGGTTTGTGAGGGGAGAAAGTCTCCTTTATTAAAGTTTCCAAATTTACCACAAATATCAAACATATTTGAAGTCATAAAATTATTGACCAAACTTTATTTTGTCCTCCTCTTCCTTGATTGTCTTGATATATTATTTCACTATATAACTTGAAGTTTATCTAGACCAGGCATGAGCAAGCTTCAGCCCTCCAGGTATTTTGGATTTCAACTCCCACAATTCCTAACAGCCTAACAGAATTGTAAGATTTGAAGTCCAAAACACCTGGAAGGCCAAAGTTTGCAAATGCCTGATCTAGACACTACAATTCACCAAATAGTGGTGAAAAATCATGTTGAGTCATTCACTTCCAAATCTAAATGAATATACAATTGTTTTATATATTTATGCTTACATGAAGCTAAAAATATGTATAATAACACTTAGTAGACATATACAGGTCTCCCTCACTTATTTAGTAGACTAGGGACCAAATCACTGACCAAAATTGAAACTGATTGAAAAGTACTCAGTATTATTTTAGCTTGCAAATGTAAGACTGAACTATACATGGTGCTGAACTGACTGAAAGAAATAACACCGGCATGCTTGTTACATCTGCAGTGACCACTTGTCCCGAATGATAGGCAGATAAACTCCATGTTGGCTAAACAATACATGGAGCTGGTTCAGGTTAATGCCATCCAAAGCCACCTTAATGTACACTTGAACCGCAATAACCTAAGTCATCACATTGACAAATTTCCCCATCATAGAACAGTTCACCAAACATTGACAATTTCCCCATCAAATAACAGTTTGCCAACACAGTCAACACGAAGCCTGCTGGATTGCATCACATGACTCATAGCTACTTCTGACAGGGCTCCATGCTGGCTACATCGGTGAACTGTTCTACAAAAGGGAGCTCTGAACACGGGAGACTGCCCATGTTCAGATTGAAAATACTGGAGACAGTGCGAGAGCAAGCCAGAAAGGTACACTTTCCAGTGTGTGATGGACAAGCGGGGTCCTGGGTGACAAATTTGCCCCGTGATTTGCCCCACTGACCCTACAGATTCCCTCGCTATCCCCCACATCAGAGACCTCCATGTGATGAGGTCCATAGATTGCTTTGAATTCTCCCCAAGAAACCAGTGTAAACTGTGATTTTGGATCCATATATATCATTGGGCCAATTCTGAGACAGTAACTGTTTACATGGCCATCCCATATTCCCTGGGTTTGGGCAGCTAAGTGAAATATGGGATGGTACTCTCATACACATACACCCTGCACATTGCTCTGGTGCCTGTGCTGTTGTCACTCCAGATAATGAATGATTGACATGGGCCATGTTGTGCACACTGGGTGCCATGATGAGAAGAATGGGAAGAGTATAGCAAGAGCAGCCTTGCGGTGCTACTGAATCAGGTTTGACACCACTGGACAGCCAGGACTCCCTCCTACTCCCACAGCCCCAAGAGAGGAGGGAAAGACTAGACTAGAGATCCAAAATACAGTACATGGCTATAATTTAGATTTGTTGAAAGCCAGGTGTTAGAAAGCAAGTTTTGGAAAGGCCAGCAAGGCCTGCCAAGAAGCACACATAAAACCCGAATCGCTTCCCATTGGCACTCTGGGCACTAAGATATTACAATGAAACTTGGTGCATATTTTTCATTATGTGACTGTAAATGAACACTATTTGAATGGGACAGGGAGAGGGAGATTAAATATCAATTACTGTAAATACGCTGCATGGAATACTATTGACCTAGAAAAGTACACCTCCAGGACTACCTTTAAACTGCTGTGCAAAACTCCTCCCAGTAGCAACTGAATCCAGTGCGTTCCCCCGGCCCCCAAAGAAATGGCTTATTGCAATTACTTCTGAACACAATCAAAGTTTTTTTATAAGAAAAGTTAGTATAATAGATGTATTATTCTAGTTTATATAACTTTATTATTATTTACGACATTCCTATCCTGCCTTTCTCTACCCTGAAGGGGACTCAAGGTGACTTACATGAAACTTTCAGCAACTTACATGAAACAAAGTGTCAGTGGGCTTTTTAGTAAACTAAATTTTGGACTCTAAATGTCAAAGTGATATGCATAAATTCAGTACCAGATGCCTACAGAAATAATGAAATGTTTGGATTTGTTGGTGGATATGAATATGTTGTTTTGTACAATTACTAATTGATAGGGTCCTATCCAAGTTGTAGAAAGCACAGCCTCCTTTCTAAAGACACTCACATCTGTTAAGGGAAGAATGGGAATCTTACTATTTGACTGCCTCTTAAGAAGATGAGTGCTGCTAGATCAGTCTACCTAAAAACCCTGTTTCCCAAATCAGCAGATGCATCAGGTCACTGATGATGAGAGACACAAGCCTCATCCTGTAACATAGAACCATAATAAAAATATAGTGTTAAATTGATTCCTTGCTTACACACTATTTATAAACAACTCTGAAAATCATTAACAAGAAGGGGAAAAAAAGAGAAATGTGTATGTGGAGGAGGTGTCCACTTACACAGACAGCCTCCCGTCTCCACAAACAGCTATAGTTCCCATTGAGCAGGAGAAACCAATAGCCCTCCCTCCACTGACATGCAGGTTATAGTGAGTACCATGAACATGTAACCCAAACCCTGCCAGTGTCCTCCACAAACACCATTCTGCCCCCCCCCCCCCACATCCAAGTGAAGGCTTTTTGTGCGGGGACAATTTCATCTTAGATGTTCTGTTTTCCTCCAGAATTGACATGTCAGGGTTCCTTAATTTGCTTCTACTTTAACCCTTTCCTACCCTTTCCTATGGCACACAGTTAACAGAGGCATTGATCAGCAACTGAACATTTTGGAGAGGTTTGGGGAGAATTCATCATGATTCACAGGAGTTGTACTTGACCTACACCCAGAGAGCACTCTTAACCCAACTAACAATGGATCTGGACCAAACTTGCCATGGTTCATGGGACTTGCAGTACCTTCACTGATACTGTGATCCCCCCCCCCCCCATCGACAATGGACTGCGACCAAACTGGGCACAGAGACGCCCCATGACCAACTGAACATTATGCAGGGGCTTGGGGGAATGGACCTTGATTCTGGGAGTTGTAGTTCACCTCCATCCAGAGAAACCGTGACCCCCACTGACAATGGACTGGGACCAAACTTGGCATAGAGAAGCCCCTTGACCAACTGAACATTCTGCAGGCATTTGGGGGAATGGACCTTGATTTTGGGAGTTGCAGTCCACCTGCATCCAGCAATACTGTGACCCCCCACCGACAATGGACCAGGACCAAACTTGGCACAGAGAAGCCCCTTGACCAACTGAACACACTGCAGGAGTTTAGAGGAATGGACCTTGATTTTGGGAGTTGTAGTTCACCTGCATCTAGAAAGCACTGAATCCAGCTGACATCAGATCTGGGCCAAACTTGGCATACAAACCCAACATGGGCAACTGTGCATACAGGCCTGGTTTGGGGGTGATTGCTCTGGGAATCTGGAAGTTGTAGTTCACCCTTATCCAAACAGCACTGAACCCAGCCAACGATGAATTTGAACCAAACTGTAGTGATATTACCAAACATCCCAAAACAAACAATGCCTGCTTCTAATAACCCGGGCACCGCCGGGTCCCCAAGCTAGTACTGAATAAAACAAAAAAAGGCTATATGTAAAGGCTACAGGAAAGTCTTTCTGAGTACAAGATTCCCCCCCTCCCGCCGCTCCCAATGGTCATTCCTATTAAAAAAGGGGCCAATCCAGACAGGTAAAAGAAGCAAAACTTGCCAGGACAAATCATCTTTGATGGTAACTGATGGTGCCACCTCCACACGCAGATGATGTCTGTTGTTTCATGCTCCTTGTCAGTACAGGTTGGAGAACAGCAGTTTCAAATTCCATAACCTTTAGCAACATTTGCCTCTGTCAAATCTACCCAGAGAGCAATATTCTTAAGATACATTTTAAACTGTCAGGAAATTGCATACGAAAACGGTTTATAATGTATGTTATAAGTAACTGCCTCTCCATAGGAATGGCTTGGGGCTGACCTTTACAACATACTTGATACAGTCTTAACATGAAAATTGTAGTAATGGATTGATGTAGTAATTGAACTGATTCTCATTCTCTGATGTCATATGTCATCCTCTGTCAGCAATGCCCTTCAGCATTCTGTATTAAGGAAAGAGGGCAGCCTCTGTGCCTAAAGGTAAGTGGACATAAATCAGAAATTTCAGAATGGGAAGACAAAATAACTAGTTGCAGAACACTTCAATCTTCCTGAGCATTCCAGCTCAGACCTCAGAACAACTGTCTTTGGACAAACAAAAAACCCTATACAGGAAGAATGGAAAGAGAAACAGCAGAATTGAAATATATCCACAATCTGCAGTCCTTCAACAGTGGGTTGAGCAGAGACAATGGCACACTATACATATTATAACACTACTTAGCACCCAGACTTATGAGGGCTCTTGTGGACAGTTTATCACATCTCCTTTCTAGTTCCAAGGTTTCAATAACTCCCTCCACCATTCGTCTGGCTATCTAGTTTAGGCAAGGCCTTTCCTCCTGCCCTTGTTCCCCAAATGTTAAAACTGAACTTGCCACCCAATCATTATATCTTCAGGTTTTGCATATAGATTACTGTTCACATTTACCACCTGCCTGTTCATACCTATGAAGGTCTTTTCCTAGGTATTTCACTCCATGCATCTGATGAAATAGACATTATTGTAGTAGTAGTAGTAGTTGTTGTTGTTATCATTGTTTGATACACAGCAAGATTTGTACACAGCAAACAAGATCACTATGCTGGCTTTTGTATTGGATCACATGTCGGACACTTCGCATCCCTTATGCAGAATTCCAGAACACAAAAGACTCCAAAATTCAAAGTTGTCCACATGGGTGACTGAGAAAGTAATATTGCTGCTTCAGAATGATTCAAAAGACACAAACTTGGTTTCTTGCACAAAATTATTAAAAAGGTTCATATAAAATTACCATTAGGCTATGTGTATAAGGTATACATGAAACTTCAATTAATGTTGTGTGTTGCTGTGGATCCTATCTCCAAGATATCTCATTATGCGCACACACACACACACACACACACATATATATATGTGTGTGTGTGTGTGTGTGTGTGTGTGTATGTATTCCAATAATATCCAATCTACCATTCCACTTTAACTGCCATTGATCTATCCTACAGAATCCTGGGTTTTGTAGTTTAGGGAAGGGCTTTTTGACTTCTTAACAAGTAAACTCTAGTGCCTCACCAAACTATAAACTCTGAAATTACGTGGGATGTACTTAGGATAGTCCGAGTGGAACCATAGTGCTATAATTGAGAAATGTGAAAGAGCCTTGAGTCCAATGACTCACTACGGTTCTAAAAGAAGTTCCTTTGTATATCATTTCCCCTCATTAATGCATTCATTTCTTTGTAATGCAGTTTTCTTCAAGTTTACACTGGGGCTGAGGGTACATCTACATGTAGAATGAATGTATCTTGACACCACTTTAACAGCTATGGCTCAATGCTTTGAAATGCTGGGATTTGTAGTTTGGTAAGGCACCAGTACTTTTTTGACAGAAAAGGCTAAAGACAGACCTTGTAAAGTTACAACCCCTGGATTTCCATATCAGTTAACATGGTGTCAAACTACATTGGTTCTACAATGTAGATCAGTGGTTCCCAACCTTTGATCTTCTAGGTGTTTTGGACTTTAACTCCCAGAAATCACAGCCAGCTTACCAGCTGTTAGGAATTGTCAGAGCTGAAGTCCAAAGCACCTGGAGGACCAAAGGTTGGGAATCACTGGTGTAGATACACGCAACATCTTAAAATGTAGGAATCCTTGAAATCACTAGTTTTTAGAGTCCGCTTTTGTTAAGCAATGCTTAACATGAGTTTGCATATAGCACAAGGCATATTTTGAAGTATTCTAGATCTAACTGTGTATACTTGCTTATTATGGATCAGGATTGTTTCATCTGCCATTCTCATTACTTCCTATGTAACATTCCAATACTAATATTTTATTTTAAAACAAATCCTTGCAGGTAAATTTGCTCACTCTTCAAATTTAGTTGCATCAGATGCATTCCGGGTATGAAATAGATCACTTGTGTCTGAGACTTTCTAGGCAGTAGTAAACTACAGGCAAACAAAGCTTACAAAGAGTCTTTGAAATGCCACCTTTTCAAAACCTCTAAAATTGGCAAGACATTTTAGACACAAATTAGAAAGCTTGAAAAAGTACTGCCTTTCTAAATTCAAACAACATTCAACTGTCTAGGCATTTACAAAAAGGAAAACAAAAACCCCAAAATTCCAAAGCTTGAAAACACTGTTTAATAACAATTTATTTTTTCTTTGTAATGCAAACAAATGTTCCAACTTCTCTTATTGGCTGCAAATAAATTTCTTTAAAAATGAAGAATTGTCCTGTCTCTGCAGTTTGAGATGGTTGAAGCTGGGGCAGAAAATATCTGAGAGATTATGGGACACTTTTTATGTTGGACAGCTGTTTGGAATCCCAATGCCCAAGGGGAGTAAGCCAAAAAACATGTAGCGGGGAACAAAAATTCCTCTTTCTTTCTTTCTTTCTTTCTTTCTTTCTTTCTTTCTTTCTTTCTTTCGCATACTATTAGGCGCATGACAGTTAAAGTGGTGTCAAGCTGCATTAATTCTAGAATGTAGATCACACTCTAAGAGTGAATAAACAATTTCAACGGATCCGTAAACTTGGCAGAAGTCAATTTATTCCATGTGGAAATGTGACCTGACTGGATCACTGGGATAAAAAGTCTGTAACATATAAGAAGGAGTTGATAAATGTGATCAATTTGTATATAAACTAATACAACTAAGGAGAAATAACTGAATGAGCAGGTATGAAAAATTCAAGTACAGAAGAGGCCGGAGGCATGCCAGATGAAGCAATTTCCTCAGGGAGGGAATCAGACAAATCTCCTGGGTTGGACGGACTCCATGATGGCCACGTGATGCACACAGTCAATTTTCAAGTGTTGCATCCTTGTCCCACATTAAGAAGAGTCATGGGATGTCTGAAACGTACCACTTTTTCGGCTGGTGTAAACAGTTATGCTGTTTCCTATTCAGGAAGCATCTATGACTGTCCATACCACCACCCTGCTTTTCCTAGGCTTGGCAGCCCAGGGACAAAGAATGCCACTTGCACTTCTCAGCCTGTCTGCCTAAGGGACCGCGGCTAGCACAGCAGTTTAAACTGCCAGCTATAAAAATTCTTGCTGACCAGAAGGCTGGCAGTTCAAGCCACGGGTCAGGGTGAGCTCTCGCCATCAGTCCCAGCTTCTGTTCGAAAACAACAATATGGGTAGATAAATAGGTACCGCTTTGGCGGGGAGGTAAAAAGTGCCCCTGAAAAACATGCCAGCAATTGAGCAGGAAGGCGTCCATGGATGACAGGCTCCTCGGCATGGAAAAATGAAACAACAACACCTCCCCATGGCCGAGTCAAGCACAGCCTCCAGATGCCGGAGATGGAAAAAGATGAAAGCCTTGCCTCTATTTATGTACTGTCTGTCTTTGTCAATTGTAAAACGGCATTGAGTGTTTGCCATATATGTACCTCTAATCCGCTAGGAGAGATAGAGTGGAATATAAATAAAGTACATTTATTATTATTATTATTATTATTGACACAACAACATTGTATGACATAGCAAACAAGATAGATATGCTAGATTTCGTATCACAAAATCACAAGTCGAACACTTCCCAAGTGTCTAGGACTGTGTGATGTATTTTCGGATGATGCATGCAGATCCCATTATTATTATTATTATTATTATTATTATTATTATTATTATTATTATTATTATTATTTGCAACGGCCACTGGAAATGAAAATGGCGCTTGACCTCTGTAATTATGATTGCCGAAACTATGAGGTTATTGCAGAAGGGATGTGAAAAAGGAGGGAGCAATTTCTCCTTTCCCTTCTCTTTTATCTTGCATCTCTTTATCCCTCTGGCTATCATCCTGTGTAGATGGCCCTAGTTGTTTGTGTCCTGTGGAGATGGCCCCAAATTCATTAGGGGATGTCACAAAGGAGACCTTTTCAAACCATGGTTTTCACATACAAAAACTGAAAATTATTTCAACACTTTGCACTGTTATCCATGCAACACTCAAAAGTTTTAACTAATTTTTTCACAAATACTTTTTGGTTTTTTTTCTTCCACATGGTGGCAGTATTTAATCTTATATCAAGTTATAATATGATTCAGAGAATGATCACTGAAGCATTTTACAGTCTCCAAATGTCCCCACTTTTTGCATTACAAAAAGTCAAATATTGAAAATATTTTACACAAGAAACTTCTATATTTGCTCTGTATTTTTTTCTTGATACTTCACTTCACTTCACTTTATTTCTTAATTAGTGGCTCTCCACCAGAGTGCTCCGAGCGAATTACAATTTAAAATATCATTCCACAATATAAAAACATTCAACAGAAAAACATTCAACAGTGTCTATTTGGCAAATTAGATCTGATTTACTTAAATGCACAACCAAGCAGCCAAGTCTTGTGCGCTTTTCCAAAAGGTCGCAACTCCGACATTGCTCTAATATATGGAGCCAATGAGTTCCACAGAATTGGAGCATAGATCGAAAAGGCTCTACGCCTTGTAGCTTCCAGGTGTACCTCCCTTGGGCCCAGGACGTATAGGAGATTTTCCTGGGAGGATCGAGGTGACCACTGATGGAAAAAAGGAATGAGGCGGTCCTTAAGATATAATGGTCCTTGGCCATTTTGAGCTCTAAATGTCAGGATCAGTATCTTGTAAGAGATCCGATGTTCTATTAGTAGCCAATGCAGTTGTTTCAGAATCGGTGTAATATGGGATCTTATAGATGATCCCGCTAGCAGCCTGGCCGCCACACTTTGGACCATTTGGATCTTCTGGGTTTTTGTCTTCGGAAGGTCAGCGTATAAGGTGTTACAATAATCCAACCTAGTGATGACTGTTGCATGGATTACCATTGCCAATGCTTCTGTCGAAAGGTAGGATGCCAATTTCCTTGCCTGGTGAAGATGAAAAAAGGCCTGCTTACTTATGGCAGTGATCTGGGCCTCCATCGTCAGCGATGAGTACAACACAACCCCAAGAGTTTAACAGTAGCAGACGGAACCAGAACTTCCCCATCGAGATCAGGCAGTGACTGGATTAACTCTGGCGGCTGGCCGGGCCAGAGTATCTCAGTTTTTGCGGGATTCACTTTTAGTCTACTCGCTCACAGCCAACTCATCACTGCTTCCAAACACAGTTTAAAGTTCTCAGGAATCGTGGTTGTCCCAGGTTCAAGATGCAAGAGTAGCTGGGTATCATCTGCATACTGGTAGCCCTCTATGCCAAAGCTCCGCACTAGTCCAGCAAGTGGTCGGATGTAGATGTTAAATAACAGGGGCGAAAGATAGCACCCTGGGGAACTCCACAGCAAAGGCAGGACCTCTCAGAGCTTTGGCCTAACCACTCTACCCTCTGTCTCCGGTTCCGAAGAAACAAATTGAACCATTTAAGAGCTAAACCTCATACACCAGACATAGCCAATCGATGGATCAGCAAGTCATGGTCCACAGTGTCGAATGCAGCTGTAAGGTCCAAGAGTACCAATAGCACTGATCCGCCTCGGTCTAACTGACGACGAATTTTGTCAGTAATAGCTTCCAAGACAGTCTCTGTCCCATGACCTGAACGAAAGCCTGATTGAAAGGGGTCTAAGCCCGTAGTCTCATC
Source organism: Anolis carolinensis (assembly GCF_035594765.1). Taxonomy (NCBI): domain Eukaryota; kingdom Metazoa; phylum Chordata; class Lepidosauria; order Squamata; family Anolidae; genus Anolis; species Anolis carolinensis. The sequence goes on from NC_085845.1 coordinate 113,108,784, forward strand.
TAAGAATTGCTGTAGCTGTCCCACCACTGTTCGTTCAATCACCTTGCTCAAAAACGGAAGGTTTGAAACTGGGCGGTAGTTACTAGGTATGGCGGCGTCTAGACTTGGTTTTTTCAGAAGAGGGTGAACCACTGCTTCTTTAAGACACTCTGGGAAAATTCCTTGTTCCAAGGAGCTGTTAATGATGTTCCTTAAGGGATCTCGTAGTCCCTTCCAGCACTCCTTAACCAACTGGGAGGGGCAAGGGTCGAGGGAGCAGGTAGTTGGTCTTGCTGCAGCTAGTCTTTTCCAGATCTTCCATTTCTAATGGCACAAAGAGTTCTAGGAGTTTATCACTAGATGGCCAGAAAGCCTCTAGTTCCCTCGATGTGTCCTCTGTGGGAGGTAGCCCTTTGCGAAGCAGATTGATCTTATTTATGAAGTAGTTCTGAAAGGTCTCTGTTGTGATATCTTAACTGGCCATATCTTTGGCTGGATGGGTTGGATTTAAATATTTGAGCAGGTCGGGTTCTGGCGGAAGCTATCAGTGAGGAATTATATTCTTTTTTGGCCTCTCTGGTGGCTGCTTCGTAGATTTTCTGATGTGTTTCGAGAGCCAACTTCAATGTTTCATCAGGTTTCTTGCGCCATTTACATTCTAATCTCTTCCGCTCAAGTTTCATCTAATGTAATACATCCGTGAACCACGGAGATCTATTCCGGCGAGGGCGAAAAGCCCATTTAGGGCAACTATATCTAAGGCAGTTGATAGATTTTTATTCCAATTTTCCACTCGTTCATGTAGAGAAACAGCGGTGTAATCCAGTTCTTTAAGGACACTCAAAAGTCTAATAGGATCCATCAGCTTCCTCGGCTGCGTGAAAATTTGATACTTTTGTCTCCCTTTTGTCTTTAGATGCCTATACTATATTTCTAAACACTCAACTGAAGTTTTACATTACTGCACTGCTGGAAATTTGTGGACTAAAGGATAATTTCATTTGGAGAGAGAATTTTCATGCAAGGGGCAATGTTCTCACCCCTTCCCTGCAACTACAACCTTGTTTCACTATTTTTAAATGAGAGATTCTGTAGTTGCCTTCTGCCAGTAGTTGGCCATACATAGAACTGCACTGAAGGACCTAGAGATTTCTAGTGAAGTGTTCTCTAGGAATCTTTAGGTCTTCCTATGTGACTTTATGGTCAATGCCTGGTGATATGTAACCACAGACTCACACTGGGAGTCTGAGAAATTTCTAGAGTGAACATTTTGATCAAATCTGTCAATAATTCAATATGCAAAACTCAAATCTGCATGTGACTGGACTGTACCTAGATGTGCGATAGACATATTCATTCATTCTCTCCAGCCCCTTCTACACTGCCATATAACCCAGATTATCAAAACAAAGTCCATATTATCTACTTTGAACTGGATTATATGAGTCTACACTGCCATATAATCTAGTTCAAAGCAGATAAACTAGATTTTATATGGCAGTGTAGAAGGGGCCTCCAACTCAGTGTGCCACTGTCCAGACTAGAATCACTTTTCAATTGGAGAGAACTTGCCTTAAGGCAGCTGTCTTATCATATAATATGTTTGTGCTCACAAAGTTCTACTGCAAATAATCTTCCTGAACAACAGCATAGTGTCACTATTTATAAGGGGGAAGAGCAAATTCCCAAACTCGCATAAACCTACCCACAGATGTTTTCATAGTATGCAAGATGGATTGAAGTGCAACCTTTTTCTGACTTCCCACATTGTTTTTCTCTGCAGGAATAAAGACTGCCTCAAAATTTGGGAACTATTCGAAAATGCATTTATGTACAAGAACCCATGCAGCATAACTGAGAAAGATTACCAGCCTCTGATGGACATGGCAAGCCATCCTATCCCCTGTAATAAGGTAACCCTTGGGGTTTTTGGAGTGTTTTTGTACTTTTTTATTCTGCTGGATTTCACTGCAATTTCTTCATAAAGGGTATTTTCAGTAACCCGTGAACCTTTCGATGTGCTGTTTTTAACCTTTCATGTGCCATGCAGATGACAAAAACAAAAACTTTGCATGATGAGATGTGTTCAAATGTCTCTATAAAACAGGCACTGCAGAAGCACAGGCTCCGTTGCTTCTATTTGACCTGAGTCCCATGGACATGGGTTTAGTTGGGTCTTAATGGTACTGGTATGTGATCTTCAACCTAGATTTTAAATTTTGTCAAAATTAATTTTTTTAAAAACAAAACTTTGCAGTTTAATAAACGTTTCCCATGTTTTCATAATATAACCAATTAGTAAATTACATGTATAACCCAGGAACAAAAATCGTGTTACATAATGCTACCTATGCATTGAATCACCAACATCGCTTTTTCATGAGCTATCCCAAAATTGGGCAGGTGGTTATAAAAGGTAGCCACTGATATTTTTCCATGGTATGAGTATTAATCATTTTTTCCTGTTCCACTGTAAATTTCCAGAAAATAAATAGTGTAGTCAATGAGTGTATTTATAGTGCCAGTCCTTATCACATTAAGCAGAAAACTCTACTAGTTCCCCATATTCGTTTGCTTAAGAAGTACAGTGTATTATGCATCCCTTGAACTACCCAGCTGCCCTCAAGTCTATTGGAGGATGCCATCCTAATGCCAATGTTGAAACAAAAATCAGCTGTTTCTCCATTTCACTTCTATACATGGACTTGGGGGAAGAGGGGATCCTGCTCTTTGCACCAGACATTTAGAGTAATATAGGTAAACATTAGAGTAGTACTTTGAGCCAAATGTAATATATATGTAACTACCTGTGCCCGGCCACGCGTTGCTGTGGCGTTGTCTGGTGGTGTTGGTGAGAACTTGTTGAGGTACTGGTGGTATTGAATGTCTGTTGTATGGTTGTCTTTATGTTTAGTATGCATTTGGTTGGTTGTGTACTGTGAAAGTGGTGAGGGTAGAGGGGTTCTATGTCTCTGTGTAGTATTGTATAGTATTTATACGTTGTCCATGTGATGTGAATGCTTGGACGGTGTCCTGCTGCATAGTAGAAAGGGTTGGGCTGGATGGCCCTTAGGGGTCTCTCTAAACTCTTGGATTCTATGCTTCTATTATTATTATTATTATTATTATCATCATCATCATCATCATCATCATCATTATTATGTAGAGGCTGGATGGCCATCTGTCAGGAGTGCTTGGATTGTGTCCTCCTACATGGTAGAAGGAAGTTGATCTGAATGATCCTTAGGGGTCACTCCAAACCTTAGGATTGTATGATGTTGTTATTATTATTATTATTATTATTATTATTATTATTAGTATTAGTATTAGTATTGAGAGGCTGGGTGGCCATCTGTTGGGAGTGCTTGGATTGTGTCCTGCATGGCAGAATTGGGTTGGATTGGATGGCCTTTAGGGGTGTCTCCTAACTGTCTGATGCTATGATTCGATGTGTATTATTATTGTGCAGATATTGGATGGCCATCTGTCAGGAGTGGTTGGATTATGTCCTCCTGCATGATATAAGGAAGTTGAACTGGATGATCCTTAGGGGTATCTGCTAATTTTAGGATTATATGATATTCTTCTTCTTCTTCTTCTTCTTCTTCTTATTATTATTATTATTATTATTGAGAGGCTGGCTGGCCATCTGTTGGGAGTGCTTGGATTGTATCGTCCAATGGCAGAGTTGGGTTGGACTGGATGGCCTTTAGGGGTCTCTCCTAACTGTCTGATTCTATGATTCGATTTGTATTATTACTGTGCAGATCTTGGATGGATATCTGTCAGGAGTGCTTGGTTTGTGTCGTCCTGCATGGTAGAAGGAAGTTGAACTGGATGATCCTTAGAGGTGTCTCCTAACTTTATGATTGTATGATATTATTATTATTATTATTATTATTATTATTATTATTATTATTATTATTATTGAGAGGCTGGGTGGCCATCTGTTGGGCGTGCTTGGATTGTGTCCTCCATGGCAGAATTGGGTTGGACTGGATTACCACAGTAATTCTTTCATATTACAGTAGAATCTCACTTATCCAACATTTGCTTATCCAGTGTTCTGGATTATCCAACACAGTCGGCCTTTTAGTAGTCAATGTTTTTCTAGTCAATGTTTTAAATTCATTGTGATATTTGTGCTAAATTTGTAAATACAGTAATTACAACATAGCATTATTGAGCATTGAACTACTTTTTCTGTCAAATTTGTTGTATAACATGATGTTTGGTGCTTAATTTGTATAATCATTACCTAATTTGATGTTCAATCGGCTTTTCCTGAATCCCTTCTTATTATCCAACATATTCACTTATCCAACGTTCTGCCAGCCTGTTTATGTTGGATAAGTGAGACTCTACTGTATATTTATAATCTTATATTATCTGCTTAGAACTGGATTATATGAGGCCCCTTCTACACAGCTGTATAAAATGCACACTGAAGTGAATTATCTGGCAGTGTGGACTCAAGATAATCCAGTTCAAAGCAGATAATATAAGATTATAAATGGGTAATATAGCTGTGTGGAAGGGCCTTGAGTCTACACTGCCATATAATCCAGTTAAAATCAGATAATCTGTATTTGATAGGCAGTCTGGAAGAGGCCTAACTGTGCCTGTCCCCTGGGCTGAGTAGGTTGCTAGGAGACCAAGTGGGCAGAGCTTAGACTTCTAACTGGCAGCAATTGGATAAAAAACAATTATTCCTCTCCCTCTAATTAGGACTTTGTTTTTCTTTTCTTTTTGTTGTATGAACGTAGAGGCATGGATGAGGGGTTGTGTTGCCAAGTTTAGTGTTTCTGGGATGTGTAGTTTTGTTGTTTTGTCCTAGGCCGAATTTTTTTAATCCTTTTATATATATAGACTAGCTGTGCCCGGCCACGCATTGCTGTGGCGAAGTATGGTGGAATGGGAAATAAAGTAATGAGGAATTGGTGGTAGTTAAGGTAAAGGGTAAAGGTTTTCCCCTGACATTAAGTCCATTATAAATGGGTTATGTAGTTGTGTGGAAGCGCCTTGAGTCTACACTGCCATATAATCCAGTTAAAATCAGATAATTTGTATTTTATAGGCAGTGTGAAAGAGGCCTAAGTGAGGCCTAACTCTGCCTGTCCCCTGGGCTGAGTGGGTTGCTAGGAGACAAAGTTGGCGGAGCTTAGCCTTCTAACTGGCAGCAATTGGATAAAAACAATTATTCCTCTCCCTCTAATTAGGACTTTATTTTTATTTTATTTTTGTTGTATGAACGTAGAGGCATGGATGAGGGGTTGTGCTGCCATGTTTAGTGTTTCTGGGATGTGTAGTTTTGTTGTTTTGTCCTAGGCCGAAATTTCATTACCCTTTTATATATATAGATTGGCTTGGATGATATAAATAGGAGGAAATGTATTGTTGTTGTTGTGTTCCTTCCAGTTGTTTCTGACTTATAGTAGTGGCCCTATCACAACTTTCTGGGGCTGAGAGTGTAGGTCTTTATGGCTAAGGTAGGAATCTCCTGTAGAGATACCAAGGTGCTTGTTTATAAAGCTATTGTCCTCTCAACCATATTATATGCCTGCTATAAACATAGGCTGTCTACAGACGTCACACTCAACTCCTGGAACATTTCCATCAGCATTGCCTGTGAAAAATCCTAAAAAATCTCTTGGGAAGACAGGCAGACAAATGTCAGCGTGCTGGAAGGAGCAAAGACCACAAGCATTGAAATGATACTCCTATGCCATAAACTCCGCTGTATTGGCCACGGTGTCCGAATACCCAATTAGCATCTCCCAAAGCAGTTACTATACTCCCAACTCAAGAAGGGAAAACAGAATGTTGATGGACAGGAAAAAAGATTTAATGATGGACTTAAAGCTAACCTTAAAAACTGTGGCATAGACACTGAGAACTGGGAAGTCCTGGCACTTGAGCGCTCTAGCTGAAGGTCAGCTGTGGCCAGCAGTGCTGTGGAATTTGAAGAGGCATGAATGGAGGGTGAAAAGGAGAAACGTGCCAAGAGAAGGCGTATCAAGCTGACCTAACCGGGACCGCCTTCTACTTGGAAACCAATGTCCTCACTGTGGAAGAACATGCGGGTCAAGAATAGGTCTCCATGGTCATCTATGCATCCACCCCCAAGACATTACACTTGGAAGGCCATCATACTTGGACTACAAGGGATAGCCTAATTACTTCGAGCCAAGTGTAATATATTGCTTGGATGATACAAATAGAAGGGAAAATATTTTTGTTATTGTTGTATTCCTTCCAGTTGTTTCTGTCTTATAGTGGCCCTATTACAACTTCCTGGGGCTGAGAGTGTAGGTCTTCATGATTAAGGTAGGAATCAGACTCTGGTGTCCAGAGTCATTGTCCAATGTTGAAACCAGTACACAACATTCTTTATTGTTTTTCTATTTGTAGTCACTATTCTGGAGCAAGACAAGTAACCTTGTCCATCGTTACACTAAAGCTAATCAGGATTTTGTCACTTTGGAGGATACTCTGCTAGGCTACATAGCAGATGGCATTTCATGGTGCGGAGACCCCTCTAGTCCAGGTAAGAAGAGTTTCCTATTCTGTGTAAAAAAGAGAGACATGATTTTTAGTGCAGGAGGATATGGAGGCGGGCAGATATTATGTTCTTAAGTGTAGAGATTTGTAATGGGAAGAATGTTATGTCTGCAGAAGGAAGGTTTCCATAGTGAACTCACAGGAGGCAACTAAATTATTTTTTTGGTGAAAAAAAATCAGTGAAATAGAAAAGTTCTACATTATGCACACAATTTAAACACAAAACAATTTCTTATATTATGGAGAAAACAGAAAATAGAATGTGTTAGATCATATCAACAGAAGGATTCATATGTCTGTGTATGAGAGAGAAATTATATAGAATCCTAATTCTTCTTGCTTCACAGAGCACTAGAAATTCATTTTATGTTTAACATTTCTTTATTTTAGGAGTAAACTACAAATCTTGCCCAAAATGGACCGAATGTGAAAGCAACCCAGGTACAATATATTGGAAAATGGCCTCCAAGATGGTATGTTCTTTAGAACCCTCTTCAGTATTAAAACACGTTCAAGAATCTATCATGTAACAATATTTCATAATATAAAAAGATTAATGAAAGAAGCATTCATTGAATAGTGAATAGAATAATAAATTAAGAAATGTAATATCTCTTCTTGAGGCTTGACACACTTTCTTCCTCCTAGGCTAGTGGTTCTCAACCTGTTCATCCCCAGATGTTTTGGCCTTCAACTCCCAAAAATCCTAACAGCTGGTAAACTGGCTGGGATTTCTGGAAGTTGTAGGCCAAAACATCTGGGGGCCCTCAGATTGAAAACCACTGTTCTAGGCAGACCTTTAAAAATAAAGTCCTTTTTTTCGTGTTAGGAGCAACCGGAGTTGCTTCTGGAGTGAGAGAATTGGCCGTCTGCAAGGACGTTGCCCAGGGGATGCCTGGATGTTTTGAAGTTTTACCATCCTTGTGGGAAGCTTCTCTCATGTCCCCGCATGGAGCTGGAGCTGATAGAGGGAGCTCATCCACGCTCTCCCCGGTGGGATTCGAACCTGGCAGCTTTCAGGTCAGCAACCCAACCTTCAAGTCACTAGGCTTTTATCCCCTAGGCCACCGGAGGCTCCAATAGAGTCCTTAATCCAGTTGATAATCTCATTGCACTAGACCCACTGGGTCAGTTAATGAAGAAATGGCCCTATTTATGCTGATTACTTAGGTCAGCATGATTTGGATTGAGGTTTTTTCCTCGACTTAGAAGCAGTGGGGACAGTTGGGTAAGTTCCTAACCGTAACTGGCCACAGCTGTCCCATAGCCATTGCACATTCCCTGGACTCATGGGCAATGGGACATGGGATAGCAGTGCCCTTTCCCTCCTTTTGCAGTGGTCTCCAGCCATGATTTGGCGCCTACCTTTCCACTGTCACTTACAACAACAACAACAACAACAACAACATTTTACTATGGTCCAAAGACCCACTGTCACTTTCCCTAACACCAACCAAAGTGATGGGGAGTGCTGGGAAGGGGGAGGGGGAGAGGAAGGATTTTCTTCTCTGCCTCAATGCCTCATCACTCTGGCTGATGTCAGGGCAAGTGATGGTGAAAAAGTAGGTGCCATCTCCCAATTAGGGTGGGGGGTGGTCATGGGAGGACATCTAGGCTAAGTGCCCAGTGGCACCAACCCTTTCTGTTTCTACAGTGGTGGTGGGGAAGCCCATGTGGGGACTTTCTCTGACCCATAACCATCATGATCAATTGGCCATGAATAAGGAGTAAGTGTACATGTAAATCCCATTGCTTCCATGATTCTATTGTACTTGAGACAAATAACTGAATTTAGAAAAAGTAAAAACAATACATAGATTCATGAAAATATGAACTAGGACCTTTGCATGGTATGGGATATGATGGTTTGAATCCCTTGCCATCACTGTGTTATGATTCTGGAGCCACACCATGCATGCAATGTTTGCTGTAAAAATAGTGCCAATGTGGTTCAGTAAATAAAATATGGGCTGGATTGGGACAAGAGTGGAGATCAAGGTCTTCCTTTTTCCTTTACTTAGAATAATGACAGACATTGGAACTACTTTAGAAAAAGAAGAAAAGTGTAGCTTTTAGCGCTGTCCTTAAATTATTATGTTATGAACATAATAATAATATAATACTAATAATACAATATAATAATATTAATTATATATATTTTACATGTAATATTACTAATTATATTACTAATTATATTACAATATATTTGTACAGTACAGTATAGTAATTTATTACCAGTATTGTACTATGCTAATAATATAATATTGTATGTAAATTTAATTTGTAAGCCGCTCTGAGTCCCCTTCGGGGTGAGAAGGGCGGCATATAAATGTAGCAAATAAATAAATGTCTACCTACTTGTATATTTGGCTGGGTTCATAGGCCTGGGACACCTCAAGAACATATTAATTATATTTGACTTCTAAATAATCTGTACATATGTTTTAATGCTTCAAATACATAATTATTGCTTTATGCTTATCCAAGGATTGTGATGTTACTCGTTTCAGTTTGCTGAAGCAGCTTGTGGGACAGTCCAAGTAATGCTCAATGGGTCAATAGAAGCTGGTGCATTTAGAAATGACAGGTATATTCTTCCTTTTGTAATATTTATCTGCCTGGTCATTTGTGAATAAATGACAAGTAGGTGTGCTAGCAAATCCAAATGCTCACCTGCTTAACATTCTGTAAGAAAATTCATTGCATGAATGAATGAGAATATACATCCACCTTCACTGTTTATTTGTATAATTAAGAGGCACACCTTTTTGTAGTTTAGCGTTTGTATTCTTATTCTAAAGTGCAAAATGAGCTCAGGCTTACCAGGGACATAAAAAACAACAAAAAAGGCTTTTTTGCTTACGTTGGTAGAAAAAGGAAGAAAAAGGAGGCGATAGGGCCACTGCAAGGAGAAGATGGGGTGATGGCGACAGGGGATAGGGAAAAGGCAGAACTGCTTAATGCCTTCTTTGCCTCAGTCTTCTCAAAAAAAGAAAGCCATCTTCAACCTCAGCAACATGGAATGGACAAAGAATTGGGGGAAATCCAACCCCAAATAGGGAAACAAGTTGTCCAGGAACACCTAGCCACTCTAAACGAATTCAAGTCCCCAGGGCCAGATCAGCTACATCCAAGAGTATTGAAGGAGCTAGCGGAAGTTATTTCAGAACCACTGGCAATTATCTTCGAGAGTTCTTGGAGAACGAGAGAAGTCCCAGAAGATTGGAGGAGGGCAAATGTGGTCCCTATCTTCAAGAAGGTAAAAAAGAACGACCCAAACAATTACCGTCCGGTCAGCCTCACATCGATACCAGGCAAGATTCTGGAAAAGATCATTAAAGAAGTGGTCTGTGAACATTTAGAAACAAATGCGGTCATTGCTAATAGTCAACACGGATTTACCAAAAACAAGTCATGCCAGACTAATCTGATCTCTTTTTTTCGATAGAGTTACAAGTTGGGTCAATACAGGGAATGCTGTGGATGTAGCGTACCTGGATTTCAGTAAGGCCTTCGACAAAGTCCCCCACGACCTTCTGGCAAACAAACTAGTAAAATGTGGGCTAGACAAAACTACGGTTAGGTGGATCTGTAATTGGCTAAGCGAACGAACCCAAAGGGTGCTCACCAATGCGTCGTCTTCATCATGGAAAGAAGTGACAAGTGGAGTGCCGCAGGGCTCTGTCCTGGGCCCGGTTCTGTTCATCATCTTTATTAACGACTTAGACGAAGGGTTAGAAGGCACGATCATCAAGTTTGCAGATGACACAAAACTGGGAGGGATAGCTAACACTCCAGAAGACAGGAGCAGAATTCAAAACGATCTTGACAGACTAGAGAGATGGGCCGAAACTAACAAAATGAAGTTCAACAGGGACAAATGCAAGATACTTCACTTCGGCAGAAAAAATGGAAATCAGAGATACAGAATGGGGGACGCCTGGCTTGACAGCAGTGTGTGTGAAAAAGACCTTGGAGTCCTCGTGGACAACAAGTTAAACATGAGCCTACAATGTGATGCGGCAGCTAAAAAAGCCAATGGGATTCTGGCCTGCATCAATAGGGGAATAGCGTCTAGATTCAGGGAAGTCATGCTCCCCCTCTATTCTGCCTTGGTCAGACCACACCTGGAATACTGTGTCCAATTTTGGGCACCGCAGTTGAAGGGAGATGTTGACAAGCTGGAAAGCGTCCAGAGGAGGGTGACTAAAATGATTAAGGGTCTGGAGAACAAGCCCTATGAGGAGCCTTAAAGAGCTGGGTATGTTTAGCCTGCAGAAGAGAAGGCTGAGAGGAGACATGATAGCCATGTACAAATACGTGAAGGGAAGTCATAGGGAGGAGGGAGCAAGCTTGTTTTCTGCTGCCCTGCAGACTAGGACACGGAACAATGGCTTCAAACTACAGGAAAGGAGATTCCACCTGAACATCAGGAAGAACTTCCTCACTGTGAGAGCTGTTCGACAGTGGAACTCTATCCCCCGGGCCATGGTGGAGGCTCCTTCTTTGGAGGCTTTAAAGCAGAGGCTGGATGGCCATCTGTCGGGGGTGCTTTGAATGCGATTTCCTGCTTCTTAGCAGGGGGTTGTACTGGATGGCCCATGAGGTCTCTTCCAACTCTACTATTCTATGATTCTATGATTCTAAAATATCAGGAAGACACACAAGGACTCACAGTGAAGAAATTTCCAAAAAAGATGTAACACAATATGGCAAAAGTGCCAATAAGCTGGAGGTTGTATTTTATCTCTTAAAAATTGGGTTCCAATTGAGGTCAATCTCATGACCTCATTACACGGACGACCTCCACCCTGTGCTGTTTTGCCAGCCTCTGTGTCGAAATGGCAGGGACTTCAAACAAATGAGGGAAGTGTTGCCAAAGTGGCAAGTGTGTTAGGAGGGAAGCATCCTATGACGTTTCCATTCTGGTTGGGGGCAGGGCTCCAATAGGAAGTCCAGCGACCTATCCATTGCTGAACTGTCCCTTTACCATCCTAGGATGCTAAAAAAAAGTTAAGTGTGATGAGGTCCTTAATCTTGATTAAGGACATATTCAGACTGATTTAAAATACCAGAAAGCACTAGATTTGATTCTCATTCATTCCAATTGGAGTTTCGTGTATGTCTTGTTTATCCCAGAATATTTTCTATCAGTTCCCACTATGATTTGAGATTTTTTATACCAGCTTTCCAGGTTAGTTTCTTTTACTTATCTTGAATGAGCCCTCTGTTAACAAAGTACTAACTTCCAGAAATTCAAATCTTATGGAACCAAACTCTGTGACATTCCCAATTTTTACTTGAAAATTAATGAATTCTTTCTGGGCAGTTCCATATAGCCCTTTAATCCATGAGCAATTGTGTTTTAAAAACATGATTGCACACAAGTTGAAGTCTGTACACGCCCCAAAAAGCATGTGCATTTCTAGGGGTGTGTGTGTGTGTCCATATGCCCTCCCAGAACCTTCCAGGAGGACAGGGAGACACTCTCACCCCACCTCAAAATCCCTTAAAATGCAGGAGGGGAGTAAAATAACTTATCTGGCCACCATTAAACTGCTGCCGGAGCTCTCCTGGCGCATACAAATGAGTGCCAGGAGAAGGGGGGGGGCAGGAGCAATTTTAAGGGGGTTTGCGGAGGAGGCTAGAGCCCTCTCACGTTTTCCAGGATAGTCCACCTGGAAAATGCAAGACAGCTGTGTGGATGATCCTCTTAGAAGTCCCACAATCTTCTGAGGGCACAGCCCAGACAGCGGCCATACTGGAATTTACCTGGGTCTTTCAGGAAGACCTGGGTCTGTCCAATATCAAATTAATTTGGCACAAAGCAGGGTTTCCCTGTTTTGTACCATATGCATTTTCTTTTACATGGGGTGTCGTTTGGATGCCCCACATTAAAATACGGGAGATCATGCTTTTAAGGGGCTGTCTGGATGCACCCTCAATTACTGGTGCCCACTTAGAGGATGTAAGTTAAGTGTAATGGAAAATGAGTATTACTTACCAGTTTTATTTATTTATTTATTTATTATTCAAACTTACAAGAACAGGGTAAAATCTAACAATTTAAAAACATCTTTAAAACATCTTTAAAAACATCTTAAAAACACTCCCCCAGGGCTCGGAGTGGCTTACAAAAACAAGCTAAAATCTAAGCAATTTAAAAACAGCAATAACGGAAATCAAAAGCCTGCCAAAACAGGTGTGTCTTACATGCCCTGCGAAAGACTGATAAGTCCCGCAAGGCACGAACTTCAGGTGGCAGAGTGTTCCAGAGTGATGGCTCCACTGTTGTAAAAGCTCTACGTCTAGTTGCTGTTAGACGCAAGGTCTTAAAACTGGGAACTTCCAATAGATCTTGGTCCTCAGAATGGAGAGATCTCTGGGGTTGGTAGGGGGTGAGGCGGTCCCTCAGGTACATTGGCCCTAGACCATGTAAGGCCTTAAAGGTAAGCACCATCACTTTGAAAGTGATCCAGTGCTCAATTGGTAACCAGTGCAGCTGCAGTAAGATTGGTGTTATATGACATCTCATCGGGACTCCTGCAAGAAGTCGATCAGCTGCATTTTGTACCAACTTGAGCTTCCGGATCACTGACAAAGGAAGGCCATTATAGAGGGTGTTACAGTAGTCCAGTCTTGAGATGACCGTGGCCTGGATCACCGTAGCTAGGCCATCCCTTGACAGATAGGGGGCCAGCCGTCTAACCTGCCGCAGGTGAAAGAAGGCGGTTCTACTAATGGCAGAGACCTGGGCTTCCATCATCAGCAGAGGGTCCAAAAGGACTCCCAGACTTTTTACCAATGATGTCAGGACCCAGGCTGCAGAGCACCAATAACCATACGCAGAGGCCAGAATCTATCTAATATCTTTATTAAGGAAATATATAAAGTCAATAAAAACAAGTGTAGAATATAGTTCAGAAGTAGACCTTTCAGGAAAGGTCAAATATAGTCCAGGAAAACAATGTCCAATATATGATATTAAAGTCCAAAGTTATAATCCACTTCACCGAAACACACACTATTTGTCAAGCAATAGTGTGGGGAACTGTCCATAGTCTTTGAGGCTTAAGGTAAATCCGAAGGGAAGGAAAACAAGGCTGGAATCCGAGGAGCAGGGTCCGTGGTTTAAAACGCAAGGCAAGACTTGAGACTTGGCTAGGTCCAACTTGAAACACGGCAATCATGGAACAAGAACTGAGTCCATAGAAATCCGTGGAACAAGGCAGGGCTGGGAACTTGATTCAGGAGCTGGGAACTGGATACGAAGTCTACACACGATCTCACTCCACGAGCTGACGAATTGACTCCGCAAGGAATCCTTGTGGCCAAACACCTATATAGGATCTTGTTTTCCCGCCAAAGAACACTTTCTCTGGGGAACAAGAAACGAAACCTATTCTGTGTCCAGATGCAGGACTCCTTAAACTTTCCCAAGGGAAACAGACTTAATCATCTAATTGTCTGGCAGCAATCCTGGCGCTCCTGCGAGTCGCCTCCCGAGCGCTTCTATCTTGATTATAATAAAGGCGGCGAGAAAATGGGGGAAATTTCTGCTCAAGGCTTGTTTGGCTGACTTCTTGTGGGCAAACATCTTGCAGCTGCAAGGGCTCCAAATTTGGCAGAAACGGTGGGAAACCCAAGTTTTCCTCTTCATCTGTCACAACAGTACTAGGAACGGGACTACATGGCCCATGAGTCATCACACATGATGACGGACATAGCGCCTCGCCATCCAGGGTAGGCAACTGGATATCCCCACTGCCTGGTCGACCCAGCCATAGAATCTCAGTCTTTGCTGGATTCACCCTCAACCTGCTGGCACGAAGCCATCCAGTAACAGCCTCGAGGCATTGATGAAAGTTGTCAAGGTACAGAGTTCAGTCGGCCTTCCATCTTCAACATAAGCTGAGTGTCATCAGCATACTGGTAGCACTTGAGCCTGAAACCTCGAACCAGCTGAGCAAGTGGTCGCATATAGATGTTAAACAACAGAAGGGAGAGAATGCCACCTTGAGGAACCCCAAAAAGTAGAGGGGACCTTTCAGAGACCAGGCCTCCCCTCTCCACTCACTGTCCACGGTTGTGAAGAAAGGAGGCCAGCCAATTTAAAGCTGTCCCCCTGACTCCAACAACGGCAAGGCGGTGGGTCAAAAGATTATAATTGACTGTGTCAAATGCTGCAGTGAGGTCCAATAACACGAGCAGCACTGACCCGCCTTGATCAAGCTGGCATCGAAGATGATCCGTGATGGAGACCAGCACAGTCCCTGTCCCATGCCCCACATGAAAGCCGGATTGGAAGGGATCTAATCCAGCTGTGTCGTCTAGGAACTGTTGCAACTGCTCCCCTACTGCCCTCTCACCTTGCCCAGGAATGAGAGGTTCGAAACTGGGCGATAGCTGGAGGGAACTGAATGATCTAAATCTGGTTTCTTCAGCACGGGAGAGACCACTGCCTCTTTTAAACCCTCTGGAAAGACTCCTTGCTCAAGTGAGCTGTTTATTATCTTCAACAGAGGGTCACGTAATCCCTCCAAGCAGGATTTAACCAACCAAGAGGGACACGGATCGAGGGAGCAAGTGCTCAGTCTAGCTGCAGCTATGAGCCTATCGACAGCCTTTGCGTCCAGAACCAGTCGAGGGTGGGCCCAGCAAGTGGCCACGGAGTCTCAAGTTCTCTCACTGTATCAATTGTGGCGGGGAGGTCCCGGTGTAGTAGTGAGATCTTGTCAGCAAAATAGCTTTGAAAAGCCTCGGCTGTAGGGGCCTGATCATCACTTTTTGGGTTGTTAGGAACCGTAGTTAAAGATCTAATTATTTTGAACAATTTTGCCGGGCGTGAGCTGGCGGACGCTATCAAAGAGGCGTAATGTACTCGCTTTGCTTCGATGATAGCTGATAGTTTGTTACAATCCTTTAAAATAGTGGAAAAATAAGTTACAAAATATTGTCAAACCACAGAGGTAATAAATAAATAAATAAATAAATAAAAGAATGAACCAAAACGATTCCTAGTCAAACCAATAATAACTCCTCTGAAAATTTTCCCAATATATAATTTTGTTGTTGCTTTAAAATTAGTGGGTATAACTGTGCATGAGTTGATTATGGATTTTGATTTGAATACCATTGTCCACTTGCTAATGAATGTTGTTTCTACTGGTTCCCATCATAGTTGCTCTTCTTATCTAGCACTCCTTTCTGGAGGATGGAGACATTCCTTCTTAAAGAGTCTCTTCTCTGAAACGATTGGTGTCTAGTGTCAACAGGCTTAAAATTGCTTAACAATTTTATGTGTTATAGATATGTGTGTGTAATATTTGCTAGAAAAAATGTTTGATAACCCTTTTCTGTTTCTACTTTTTCAGCATTTTTGGCAGTGTTGAAGTTAGGAACTTAAATTCGGATAAGATTTCAGGGATGTATGTTTGGTTAATGCACAATATTGATGGACCACAAAGGTATGATTTCACAATACAGAATAAAATTAATATATAACCAAATCAACATGTTCTTCATAGATCTGGTTGTTCCGAAATGAACTCCACATTCTTCACAGGTTGGGATGTTTTTGTTAAATTGGCATTATTATTAATCATTTATATAGTTCTTTGATATGCAATTCCCACACAAAATGGGCAAAAGAGCACTCCCTTGGCATCACATCAATGAATGCATGCTTCTGAAGTTAGGCATAATCCTATAATACTTTTTTTTAGCCAAGTTCTTTACTTTTTGGCTGAAGGCATACTGAGCCCAAAAAATGAATATCAGTATCATATCACTGAACAGAGATAGGTTTTCCTAAAGAATCCTGGGATTTGTAATTTGGTATAAATTGCTGTGCTTCATATCTCCACCCTACAGCAATATAATTGGAGAGTCACCTGGAAAGAGAACATAAGTATGAAAGCAGTTCAAAGCTGTCATCTAGATATACCCACAGTTTCAGGGACGGTATCCACAGTGCCCATTTATTTATTTATTTATTTATTTATTTATTTATTTACAGTATTTATATTCCGCCCTTCTCACCCTGAAGGGGACTCAGGGCGGATCACATCACACATATAAGGCAAACATTCAATGCCTTAACATAGAACAAAGACAGAGACAAACGCAGCTCCGAGCTGGCCTCGAACTCATGACCTCTTGGTCAGAGTGATTTGTTGCAGCTGACTGCTTTATCAGCAGTTCGACACCACATTGACTTTGATGGCTCAATGCTACGGAATCCTGGGATTTGTAGTTTTGTGAGATATTGATCCTTCTCTGACAGAGAGCTGTGACACCACAACAAACAGCATATCCTAGGATTTCATGGAATGAAGCCGTGGCAGGTAAAATGGTGTCAACCAGCTATAATTCTGCATGTGGATGGTCTTGTCTTTTCTGTTCACAGGATTTTTTGACCTGGGAACATGCAAAAATATGTTTCTTAAGAGACAAAACACGCAAAATAAATACATGTGCAGGTTGTTCCCCTTTTTCTTTTCTTGTTGTTCCTGCATCTCTGTCGTACTGATTTGCTCTTACTAGTATAAAAAGGGCAATGTTTTTATTTTCATCTGTTCTTTTAAAAAGTCAATAAAAGGCTGCCAATCTTATTTCAATTTGGGAGGGTATGGCAATTGTATAAGTATTGTCGATTTATCCATAATTCTTTGTGTTTCTTTGGTTGAAATTTCTGTTTTATGTCAGCAGAGGTCTCTGCACCACATAAATAGGTTTTGAGAAACACGTGGAAAAGTAGCAGCATTAGTAGTTTTTCTTCCAAGCCCAATAGTAATTTATGTAGACCATACAAAGATATGTTAACCTACATAAATGTCTCTCCTTATGCAAAACAAACAAAAACAAATGACACTATCTGTTCTTATATTATGCGTAAGATGACTGTTGTTCTCTCGACAACATCTCAGAGGTAATCTTTCTGTAATGTGTGACTTTAATGTGCAGTACACAGCCAACCATGACTATTACACTGTCAATGATCATTTGAAAAAGCACATGGAAATCTGATTATTTTTCTTTCCAGTGAATTTTGCGAGGGCCGTTCCATCACAATCCTAAAAGAGATCCTAAAAAAGCAGAAAATAAGAGTCTTCTGTGAAGATAATTACAGGTAGTTTTCTATATCCTTTTGTGTTCCAGTGATCTGATTTTTAAAAAATGGGGAAACTAAATATTTTCAAGTATTAGTAATTTCCATGTAATGTTCAGGACAGGGATCTACTTTAAAAGAAGTGTGTGTGAAGGGTACCGATGAAACAATACAGCAGATTAGTTCTGGATGGTTGGTTTCTTCAGGGGATCCTATTCTCCTTTCCTAGTCCTGATAAGACAAAAGAACACATAAAATAAATAGTGCATGGTGGAAGTATATTATATAATTCCATGTTGGAGCAATTGTCCTATATATTCACTTTATTACACAGGCCTGAAAAATTGAGGGTTATAAAAACTTTGTCCAAAAAAATATAAGTCCGTTTTATAGGAATTTGGAGTTCTTAACCTAAAGTTGGCCCTAGATTTGTTCCCTCACATATTGCTTTGACATTCCTATGTTGTCAAATATGACTAGATGAAATCAGTATTAAAGCTAATAATGAAATTTGTGGAAGAACTGTGTATGGCACATTTTTATTATGTTATTTGAATACAGCAGAGAGAAAATACATTAAAATAATTATAACATTGGAGCGGAAGCTTTCCTCACAGGCCTTTGTTATTAAATTTAAGTTAAACACAATCTTCACTCTTTATGTATGAATGGTGTGAATACATGAAAATAAATGTATGTCTGTTATCCAACCTCCAATAGTTTGGAAATGAACCCGAGTTATCAAAATGATCAAAACTGTTCACTTCACTTATGATCTGTAAGCATCAGTGCACAGATCCTCAAACTGTGGGTCCCGATCCCAAGTGGAGTCCCTTTAGCTCAACGTTGGGGTCATGAAAAAATTGGCAATAGTAAAGCCAGATCTACACTGTCATATAATGGGCCAGGCTTAGCCCAGCAGGCTAAACCGCTAGCTGCAGAAAAATCCTGCTGATCGAAAGGGCTGCAGTTCGAGCCTGGGTCACAGTGAGCACCCACCATTAGACCCAGCTCCCTGCCCACCTAGCAGATCAAAAGCAGAAATGTAGGTAGATAAATAGGTACCGCTTTTAGTGGAGAGGTAATTAAGGCATCCTTAAGGACGTTGATCAGGAGGATGAAAAAGCTCCTCAGCAGGGAAGATGAAGTGACAGCACCCCCACCCCCCACACCTTTGGCCGGAGTCGAGCACAGTCTCCAAGATGTCAGAAATAAGATGGGGAATGCCTTCACCTCTGTCTGTGTATTTTCTGTCCTTGTTAATTGTATAACAGCATTGAATGTTTGCTCTATATGTGTTCTGTAATCCACCCCGAGTCCCCTCAGGGAGATAAAGCAGAATATAAATAAAGTATATTATTGTAATCCTGTTTCAGAATGCAAATTAACTGCATTGAATCGGATTATACGTATGAATCTGCACTGCCATATAATTCAGTTCAATGCAATTAATCATCATTCTGAAACTTGATAATATGGCAATGTAGATCCAGTGTAAAAGGATTCTGAACACCACCCATTTCGACAAATCTGTTACCACTAATGTGCAGTGTTTACAGTGTACTCTGCAGAAAATCCTACAATTGTACTCTACAAAAGGAAAACGTGCCTCTTTAGCAAGCTTTGAAAATACTGATTATTAGAAAATGTTTGATTTATATACATATATACCTGGGGTCACGTAAAAAGTTCTCAGGCAAAAAGTGGTC
The DNA here is from genome assembly GCF_035594765.1 of Anolis carolinensis. NCBI lineage: Eukaryota > Metazoa > Chordata > Lepidosauria > Squamata > Anolidae > Anolis > Anolis carolinensis. The sequence continues at coordinate 113,128,143 of NC_085845.1, forward strand.
GCAAGTGGAAAAAGAATAAGAAAACCTTGCATCAGTGAATGTGTTCAATTGACCTGTTCCCTGACAAGTATGCACAAAATGAGTCCTGATATTATGCGGACAAACAGCAGACTAATGATTTGAAATGCCTTCCCCTCCCTGCTAGAGTAACTTGTAGTTTTTTATTCTTTGCTTTACTAAAACAGCCAGTATATAAATGGATTTGATTCCATGTCTTTTGTCTTACAACAGGCCCGTTCAGTTGCTTCAGTGTACCAGAAATCCTGAGCACATCGCCTGCAAAGCTTGTTCTTGATACCATGGTTCTCTGTGCTGTTTATGTCATTGTTCAGCTTTGTATAATATGGAATGTTGTGTGTGTGTGTGTGTCTGTGTGTGTGTATGTATGAGCCCTTCCACACAGCCATATAACCCAGATTATCAAGGCAGAAAATCCCACAATACCTGCTTTGAACTGGGTTATCTGAGTCCATACCGCCCTATATACCAGTTCAAAGCAGATCATGTGGGATTTTATTCAGCTATGTGGAAAACGGCCTCTCTCTCTCTGTGTGTGTGTGTGTGTGTGTGTTAGGAATCTCTATATCCTTCATATGCTGGGACCAGAAGTGAGGCAATTTCATGATATTCTGTAATATCCACAGTTTCACGTAACCACAGTTCAATCAGAAACATAGTTCCCACCTACTCATACATGTGTATCTGATTGGAACTAAACTAAATGCTGGCAGATCTTTGTATTTTAAACCCATGTCTGCTTCCCAACCCAACTGAACAAATCAAATTGTCTGGTCAGTAGATCTATTCAACATGATGCTGTTACATTAGATTTAGCACATAGTATACAGGACCTTTCCCCTGCTTATATCTTAAATCTCCCATCTTCCCCATTAGATCTAAGTCATGTTTAGTAAGAGCTAAGGGCAGATAGGGATGAAAGCTTTGGGAAACTTCCTGGATTCCATAGCATTGAGACAGAGCAGTTTGAATGGTGTCAAACTGTATTACTTCTACAGTGCAACTGCATCCTGAAATCTGCAATCAAAATGGCAACCCGCTTGCAGAAAACCAAACTACAATCATATCCTCTGCCTCCATTGAAATCCTGCATCACATGGCTTAGTTTAGGATATCAGTTGTTATATGTATATTTCTGGTAAAACATCTTTGTAGGTATAACAACTCACCCCTCATAATACAAATAATGAATAGGTCATTTTCATATTTTTTATATTTGTTTTCTTTTGTACTTTGTTTAAAATATTTTAATATAAATTTTAATAGAACTACATTGGTGGAATACCCCGGTCTTAATAAAAAGAGTTCACATCACATATGTTCCTATTTTTCAGAAACAATTAAATCTTGTTTTTGGACCAGTGTTTTGAGGTGATGACTTTCTTTCATTAATGAGAAATACTGGCCAAAGGTGGTGAATCAAACAAATGTTTAAATCAATGATCTCTTAGGTTGGATCTACACTGTTTTATAATTCAAATTATCAAAACAGATAATCCACATTATCTGCTTTGTACTGGATTATATGAGTCTATACTGCCATATAATCCAGTTCAAAGCAGATAATGTGATTTTATATGGCAGTGTAGATGGGCCTTAGGAACTTTCCACACAGCCATATAACCCAGAATATCAAGGCAGATAATCCACTATATCTACTTTGAACTGGGTTATCTGAGTCCACACTGCTATATAATCCAGTTTAATGTGGATTTTATACAGCTGTGTGGAAGGAGCCTAGTAGTCTTTATGTACAGCATTCATCAGTAGATGGGAAAGGATTTTAGGATATTATCCCTGCATCTTTAACTTTTCCCAACTTTTTCAAAAGCTACTGCTGGTGTTTAAAGGCCCCTGAGAATCAGAATGAAATGTAAATGAATTTGTTTACTACCACTGGGATTTGTAGGCAGATAAAATATGTATTGGATTAGTCATATTCATAAACCAGCTACACTAAGCAAATGATAGATGTTTATATATCAAAATATAATTGATCGGGAACAAAACTCACCTGTGAAATTATCTACAATTTTTATTGACATGTTTGACTGCCATATAATCCAGATTATCAAAGCAAATAATCCACAAATAACTGCTCTGAACTGGATTATTTGAGTTTACACACAGCCATATAATCCAGTTCAAAGCAGATAATCTGGCTTTTATACAGCTGGGTAGAAGGGGCCTTTGTTGAATGATGCTTCTTATTTCTGCTGATGTTTCAGCATGATTTTCATTGAATTTAACCTGCCCTCATTGCACTAATTCTCAGGTTTCTTGATTATCTGGAATATATGGCAGTGTAAAAGAACCTGTTATTCTCCATGCTGTCAAAGTCAATTCTTCATACAGGTTGACTATCCTTTATCTGAAATGTTTGGGACCAGAAAGAGTTCAGTTTTTTTTAAAAAAAATACCTCAAAAAATTCATCCCCTCTTATCTGAATTCAGAATCGGACCAACTGTTTACACATCCTTAAAGTGCGAAGAAGCTCTGGGGAATTTTCCAACTTTAATTGATTCATAGCATTTATTGGCCTTGTCCTACATTGGGGGCAAGAAGACCAATTTCACCTGTCTGGATTATTTGGCCCATATAAATGTAATCCAAGTCACAAAGAAGGGACAGCAGCAATTGCAGAAACAGAAAAGGCTAATATTTATGTTTTGGTTTGGTCATTCTTCTTTTTTTATGATATACCTATATAGATTCCTTCAGATAATAGTTCTATGTTTTTTCCCATGGATTGTCTATCATTATTTCCAGATAGAAAAAGTGAGGAATAATTTTTAAATATTGTGTATATATATGTCTTTGAAATGCCTAAAGTTATGGTGAGCCCAAAAGTTTCATAGTGTTTTCTTCGGCACGGAATAGTTAATAGGTGATTTTGTCAGTTCTTTTGTGAAATACAACATCCAGCACCTGGTATTTATTGGTCTCCTGTTCAAGTACTACCCAAGACTGAACTTGCTTAGCTTCCAAGAACAGATAGGATCTGGTACCTTTAAGGCAATGGTTCCCAACCTTTTTTTGACCAGGGACCACTTGACCAGGGACCACTCTCCAACATTAGTACCAAAAGGGTTACAAATCAGTTTTTGGTCAACTTTAGATTCCTTTTGGTTATTTGGGATGCATTGGATAAATTGCAGAAATTTGCACTGGCTAGACCACATCAGCTCTAGTATCCAATACAGAACATATGGCATCCAGTAGCCGTCATGTGCTTGCCCACAGAAAATCATGTTTAATAATCTAGAGGTGATGTGGTCTATCCAATTGCAATTTTCTGAATCAGCACCCCAAATAACCCCAGGAACAGGCCTAAAAATGAAGACACCAAGGGGCCTCCAATTCCAGGTGCCACATGGAACAGCTCTGCTCAGGGGGAGGGAGGAGGAGGAGAAGCAGCAGTCAGGAGGCTTGTTGTCATGCCTTTCATGGGTAATCATCCTCTCTCCTCCTGACATTCCTGTTGCCTCGGCACTATAAGAGGGCTTCACGAGGCTCAGTTGCGCTTGTTGAAACGATGTAGTAATGGTGAGGCCACAGACTGTATTTTAGTTCTTGGGGACCACTGGTGGTCCATGGATCACAGGTTGGGAACCACTGCTTAAAGGTATTCAGACCTTTAGCATTATTTTTATTTCTCTTTAAAATGTTGTTTTGACCCAAACAGTGATTATGTCACTGCAGGTGTACATTGCATACTGCAGTGGTTTCAGCACTCTAGGAGGAAGCTGCCAAGCAAATTGAATACCGTTCGCATCATGCTAATTCACTTCCGCTAAAGAGAATTGTCATTGTATAAACACTGAAAACTGCCAGAAAACTTTGGGGTTTTCATTTCATCAAGAAAATGGCATATTTTAAGGCAAATGTGGGCCATTAATTCCAATGACTGCACTCTAATAATGCACAAGTGGTTATTGGCACTCCCCCATGCCAGTAGAAATATTACTTTTGGAAGCTTATGAAGTCAGCTGGCACTAAAACCCAATGAATGTTATGAAGTCATGAAACATTCATCTTGCTTCTTTCCTTGATCTACTTTGAGAGTGATAGCTTCCAATGAGCTTGTGAAAGTTTTTATAAATTTCACTAAGATAGGCAGGACAAGTTCGTGGGCTGATCTCGGAGCTGTACCACTGCACTGTTTAAGCCACACATCTTAGAAAGGAGAGTAAATTGCTGTGATCTTTACATAAACCACCTTTCAGAGTCATGCTAAAATATCTGGAAATGTCTATAGACGACCAGGACTTTATGAGATTTGGTCTCCCTGAAGCAATAAACCACATAGGCATACAGTATCTGACTGATGAAAATGGAAGCATTCTTGTACTGCCTTCTCTTTCTCACATGTTATAGCCCAGCCAGGGCCGTAGCCAGAAAAAAAATGGGGGGGGGGGGTTGAAACTTTTTTTTAGCAAATAATGAAGAGCAGTTCGATAACACAACAACAACATTTTAATTGCAGTCCAAAGACCCTTATTGCTCTGTAAAAGGTATAAGATATAAGGTATGCAAAGTTAGTACGGCCAAAAAAAGCCAAAACTGATTAAAACACACAATATGGGTAGCAGATAAAACTGATAAAACCAGGATTAAAACTTATAACCAGCATTTAAGATAGCAATGACCTAGGTAAAAGACTACAAAGGGTAACAGGCATGTTTCATCATGCCATAATGTGATGACTCATGGGTCATGTAGTCCCATTCCTAGTGCTGTTGTGACTGACGAAGAGGAGAACTTGGGTTTTCCTCCATTTCAGCCAGAAAGGGAACCATTTCAGCCAGAAATTGAGCCTCTGCACCTGCAGGAGGCTTGTCTTCCAGAAATCTCCCAAACAAGCCCGGAGTCGAGTTCTCCCCCTTTTTCTCCCCCTTTTTCGCGCCGTAATTACATTCTCCAGCAGAAGGGAGTGCAACAGGCTAATCGCAGGAGTTTGAGAATAGCAGCAAAGCATTCAGATGATTAAAGCCTGTTCCCATGAGAAATTTTAGGGAGTCATACATCTGGACACAGAGATTGACTTTCGTTTCTGGTTCCCCAGAGAAGTGTTCTCTGGTGGGGAAAACAAGGCCTATTTAGGTTCCTTGCTCCCGGAGGGATCTTGCGGAGTCAATTTCGTCAGCAACTGGAGTAGTGTGTGTGGACAGCTACTCCGCTTCCAAGCCTTTGTTCCTGATTCAAGCCTTCGTTTTCCAGCCTTGTTCCTCCACGGATTTTGCCTTGCTTTCCAAGACCCAGCCTTGCCTTGTTTCCCGGATTTTGCCAAGTAAATACCACGGATCTTGTCCTTGCTCCTCGTTCCTTGCTGCCTTGTATCCAAGCCTTGTTTTTCCAAGAATCAAGTTACTTCCTAGCCTCGTTCAAGTTCATGGACTAAAAGACCTTGTCATCTCCCCTCACTTTGCCTGGCAAAGTGAGTGTTTCGGTTATTGGATTACAACTTTGGACCTTAATATTTCATATTGGACATTGCTTCTTTGGACTAATTTTGACCTTTCCTGAAAGGTCTACTCCTGGACTAATTCATACGCTTGCTTTTATTAACTTTACATATTTCTTTAATAAAGATATTAGATAGATTCTGGCCTCTGTGCATGGTTATTGGTGCTCTGCTGCCTGGGTCCTGACAGTTTGACTCCGCCACCCTAAGCACCAATTAACCTAGGCCAGAATGTCTACCGGAGCCGGGCCGGGAGGCCAACCGATCAGCTACACCATCGACAAGGATGAGGTGGACCGGATCCGTGATAAGCTCAATGCGCAGGATGGGGAAATAAAGGGTTTGAAGGAACGCGGAATCCGTCTCCCGGCCATGGCGTTGCCAACCAAGTTTTCTGGAGAAGCTTCTAAGGTTCATGTTTTCCGTCGTCAATGCCAGGCTTATCTAGAGGCCCGTGCTGCCGAGTTTCCCCAAGAAGACATCAAGGTGGCGTGGGTTTACAGTCTCCTAGACGGGCCAGCGGCCAACTGGGCGACGGCACTGTTCGACCAAGCCTCCCCACATCTAAGGTCAGCGCAACACTTCTTGGACCACCTTAAGGAGACCTGGGGAATCGAGGACAATTTGGAGGCAGCCGGCCACAAACTCCGGCGCCTCTCCCAAGGAGACAGACCCTTGTCCCAGTACATAGCCGAGTTCCGAGTGCTGGCCCACAACACTGGATGGAACGATGTAGCCCTTAGAGGACAATTTCGGGAGGGCCTCAACATTGAGATGCTGGAAGAAATCTCCAAGGTGGATCCTCCCCACTCTCTTGAAGCACTCATTGATCAATGTTTACGAGCTGAAGTCATGCTTGCCAACAGAAAACAATGGGTCCGAGGCCAGAGCGGTAGAGCTGGGGTGAAACCTCCCGCTCCCACCGGCGTCCAGCCGCTCCCAGTATGGAGACCCCCGCCACCAGCCCCATACCCCAGAGGGAGCGAGGAGGTGCCGATGCAGTTGGGCAATGTGCGTCCCAGATTAGATGCCGCCGAGAAGGCACGCCGCCAACGCCTAAATCTCTGTTGGTACTGCGGAAACGGGGGCCACTTCGCCAGAGAATGCCCAGCCAAAGGGAAGCCCGCCGCCCGTCTGGCGGCGGCGTCCTCCACGGAGACGAAGACGTCTGAGGCGGCTGGCGCACAGCCGGCGGGGGAAGCCAGCGACCGGGCGTAGAGAGGCTCGCCAACCCGGTCAAAAAACCCACTCAAGAGCCGCCAACCGGGGTCCTGTTCCTTCTAGTGGTCACCTTGTGGTCAGCAAAAAAAGGACCCGTCATGATCCATGCCATGATAGACTCCGGAGCCACCAACAATTTCATTGATAGAGAGTATGCCGACTCTCTGGTATTACAATATCATGATTTCAAGAATGCCCGTGTGGTGCAAGCCATCGATGGCCGCCCCCTCAAGACGGGTCCTGTAAGTCAGTGGTCGGAACCCACCAGAATGTGGATAAGGGAACATATGGAAGAGATTTCCTTCTTTGTTACCGAGGTTCCCCATTTCCCTGTGATTTTGGGTATTCCATGGCTGACACTTCACGACCCAAGCATCTCCTGGTCCAACAGAGAACTGCAGTTTGCTTCAAAATATTGCCAAAACCATTGCCTTGTAGCTAAGATCTGCCATACCACAGACACTGAACCCATTATCACCTTGCCCAAGAAGTACTCAGAATATTGGGATGTATTCAATGAAAAAGAGGCCGAGAGATTACCCCCACATAGACCTTATGACTGTGCCATTGACTTGGTGGAGGGGGCCCCGATCCCGCGAGGACATCTCTACTCCCTGACTGAACCGGAGCAAGAAGCTCTCAGGGAGTTCATAGAGTCAAACCTTCGCAAGGGATTCATCAGACCCTCTCAATCCCCAGCCGCTTCCCCAGTGATGTTTGTGAAAAAGAAGTCAGGGGAATTACGACTGGTGGTGGACTATAGAGCATTGAACAATATCACTAAGCGGAACAGCTATCCCCTGCCCTTAATCTCGGACCTACTAGACCGACTTCGAGGAGCCAAGGTCTACACCAAGCTGGATCTTCGGGGAGCGTATAATCTAGTTCGCAGCAGAGAAGGGGACGAGTGGAAGACCGCCTTCCAGACTAAATTCGGATTATTCGAGTCCCGAGTTATGAATTATGGATTATGTGGAGCTCCCGCAACGTTCCAGCATTTTGTCAATGACATCTTTCAGGATTATCTAGATCGGTTCTTGATCATCTACCTGGACGATTTTTTGGTGTTTTCTAGATCACAATCAGAACATGAGAACCACGTCAGAATGGTGTTACAACGATTGCGGGATCATGGACTTTATGCCAAGCTGGAAAAATGTGCTTTTGATCTACAGGAGGTAGATTTCCTGGGGTACCGCGTCTCGCCACTAGGGCTCTCCATGGACCCGGCAAAAGTTTCAGCAGTATTGGAATGGCGGGCGCCAACCAACAAAAAAGAGGTGCAACGATTCTTGGGGTTCGCGAACTATTACCGCAAGTTCATTCCAGATTTTGCCCGCTGGTCTGACCCAATCACCAGCTGCATCCGTGGGAAACAGCCCTTCCGCTGGACAGATCAAGCAGAGAAAGGGTTCCAGCAACTAAAGAAATTATTCACGTCCCAGCCAATCCTTCAGCACCCAGATCCTGAAACCCCTTTTGTTGTGCAGGCGGACGCCTCCGATGTAGCAATTGGGGCTGTACTCCTACAACCGGTGGGAGATCATCTTCATCCTTGTGCCTTTTATTCCCGTCAATTGACCGCACCAGAGAGAAACTACACCATTTGGGAAAAGGAACTATTGGCCATAAAGGCAGCCTTTGAAACTTGGAGACATTGGTTAGAAGGGGCCAAATTTCCCATTGAAGTCCATACTGATCATCGGAATCTAGAGCATCTAAGAACTGCCCGCAAGCTAAATCAGAGACAACAACGCTGGGCTTTATTCTTTGAACGTTTTAACTTCCAAATTCATTATGTAACCCCAGCCCAGACCAAGCAAGCAGATGCTCTGTCACGGAAACCGGAATACGCTGCAGGACGCAAGGAGACCTTTGAGTCCCAGCTGCTACAACCCGGGAACTTTGCCACGCTCACAGTGGGGAACACCAAATCCACTCCCATTGAATCAACTCCCTCTACTCCAGGGCCCCTTTGTGCTCAAGAAATCAGGGCTAGTCAGCAAGCAGATGCCTGGGCGCAGGACCAACTTCGCCAAGGACTACATTTTCCCTTTTCGCTTAAGGATGGGCTGCTTTGCTATAGAAATCATGTTTACATCCCCCCAGGACCGGGTAGGGAAAAGGCACTTCGTTTGTGTCATGACTGCAAGCCAGCAGGGCATTTCGGGCTATTCAAAACTATGCATTTGATCCTAAGAGATTTCTGGTGGCCCAAGATCCGCAAGGATGTAGAAAAATATATCAACACCTGCCCAGTATGCCAGCGCTCCAAGACAAAAAGGGAAAAGCCCTCAGGGCTTCTGCATCCCCTTCCTACCCCATCTCGCCCATGGGAAATAATCTCTGCGGATTTTATAACTGATCTACCACCTTCCTGTGGATTCACCACGATCCTAGTGGTGGTGGACCTTTTCACCAAGTTAGCCCATTTTATTCCCTGCGAAGGCCTTCCCACGGCCAAAGAGACTGCAGATCTATTTCTCCAACATGTTTTCAGATTGCATGGATTGCCCAAGAGTTTGGTCACTGACTGTGGGTCCCAATTCACCTCTCGCTTCTGGAAGGCACTACAAAAACTATTGGGCATAGACTCTCGTTTATCTTCGGCTCATCATCCTCAAACAGATGGGCAAACTGAGCGCACCAATGCCACTTTGGAACAGTACCTTCGCTGTTATGTAAACTACCAACAGGACAATTGGGCTTCCCTGTTACCACTGTCGGAGTTTGCCTACAATAATGGGGTCCAGGCTTCAATTAAGGAAACCCCGTTCTTTGCAAACTATGGCTTCCATCCACGTTTCTTTCCTCCTGTCATTGAAACCTCAGAAGTTCCCGCAGCAGAGGACTGGCTGCAGGAACTCACAGCAGCGCAGCAACTTTTGCTCCAGCAACTGGACCAAGCCAAGGAGGACTATAAACGCCACGCTGACAAGCATCGCCAGCCGGGCCCCGAAATCAAGGTAGGAGACCGGGTTCTTCTGTCCACTCGCTTTTTGCCCTCCCACCGTCCCTGCCGGAAGCTAGATGCCCGTTTCATTGGTCCCTATCCAGTGGTGGCGCAACTTAACCCCGTGACTTTCAAACTCCAACTTCCGCGCTCTATGCGCATTCATCCAGTGTTCCATCGCTCCCTGCTCCTTCCGGCGGATGGTGTGCGCCCTGATGCAGACCGGCCGGCCCCCGCCCCTGTTCTGGTGGACGGAGAAGAAGAGTTCGAGGTTCAGGACATTTTGGATTCTCGCTTTCACCGCCGCCGCCTACAATATCTCATTGACTGTGTGGGTTTTGGCCCCGAAGAGCGCTCTTGGGAAGACGCTTCCACGGTTCATGCTCCTGATCTAACCCGCCGCTTCCATCAGACCTATCCCGCCAAACCGCGGCCTCGCGCCTCGGGGAGAGAGTCCCAGTTTGAGAGGGGGCTTGAGGAGGGGGATAGTGTGATGACTCATGGGTCATGTAGTCCCATTCCTAGTGCTGTTGTGACTGACGAAGAGGAGAACTTGGGTTTTCCTCCATTTCAGCCAGAAAGGGAACCATTTCAGCCAGAAATTGAGCCTCTGCACCTGCAGGAGGCTTGTCTTCCAGAAATCTCCCAAACAAGCCCGGAGTCGAGTTCTCCCCCTTTTTCTCCCCCTTTTTCGCGCCGTAATTACATTCTCCAGCAGAAGGGAGTGCAACAGGCTAATCGCAGGAGTTTGAGAATAGCAGCAAAGCATTCAGATGATTAAAGCCTGTTCCCATGAGAAATTTTAGGGAGTCATACATCTGGACACAGAGATTGACTTTCGTTTCTGGTTCCCCAGAGAAGTGTTCTCTGGTGGGGAAAACAAGGCCTATTTAGGTTCCTTGCTCCCGGAGGGATCTTGCGGAGTCAATTTCGTCAGCAACTGGAGTAGTGTGTGTGGACAGCTACTCCGCTTCCAAGCCTTTGTTCCTGATTCAAGCCTTCGTTTTCCAGCCTTGTTCCTCCACGGATTTTGCCTTGCTTTCCAAGACCCAGCCTTGCCTTGTTTCCCGGATTTTGCCAAGTAAATACCACGGATCTTGTCCTTGCTCCTCGTTCCTTGCTGCCTTGTATCCAAGCCTTGTTTTTCCAAGAATCAAGTTACTTCCTAGCCTCGTTCAAGTTCATGGACTAAAAGACCTTGTCATCTCCCCTCACTTTGCCTGGCAAAGTGAGTGTTTCGGTTATTGGATTACAACTTTGGACCTTAATATTTCATATTGGACATTGCTTCTTTGGACTAATTTTGACCTTTCCTGAAAGGTCTACTCCTGGACTAATTCATACGCTTGCTTTTATTAACTTTACGTATTTCTTTAATAAAGATATTAGATAGATTCTGGCCTCTGTGCATGGTTATTGGTGCTCTGCTGCCTGGGTCCTGACACATAACATAAAATACTTTATATGGTTTCAAGTATATTTTATATAAACTTCATTAAATCAAATTTCTATTTTAGTTAAAGTTTCAAGTCTTAAAATAACTGAAAATGATTGCTAATTGATAATTTATAGTTACAAAAGAATACCACAACGTTTGTTAGAAACACTTGAAAACTGTGTCAATACACTTTGACAGAAATCAGGCTCTATTGATAAACTTTGGTGGACACTCAAGAGTGCAAGTCCAGTTAGTCTTTCTTGCTTCATTATGCTTCTTGTGTATGTTTTCAAACGTTTAAGGGTTGAAAACGACCTTTCATTTGTAGCTGTTGACACTGGCAATGTTGCAGAAATCTGAAGAAGTTTCTTGACATTCGGAAAAAACTGTCCATCACAAACAAGATATGCTTCCAGTGCATTTGATGGTTTTTCTGCAGGTGCAATCTTTTCCCATTTTCTACACCACATGTCATATTCTTCCATCAGTGTGACAGAATCTTGAAGGAATGCATTGTAAAGTTTTGTACACTTGTTCAAGTTGGGTTTTAAATGCCCACAATTGATAGGGAGGAACACTTGCAGTTCCTGAACCTGCAAGTTCCCTGTGCCTTGTAAACCTTTCTTGAAGCTGACTGCAGAAAATATCCAGAAATGGGATGTACACATTTAATATTACATTGGTGTTAGTGAAGTTGCCTGAATGTTGCTTTGACAGATCTGCCTTGAACAGATGCGAGGAATCCTCACTTCTCCACCCATAGACTCCACCACTGATCTTGCTGTGTCAAAGAGCTCCTGAAATTCCTTCACAGAATCTGTGCGCATCTCCCTGGCTTTTTCTAAGAGACTGTCAACATATTGCAGGCTACCAAAAATGTCCACATCTACTCTTTGTAATGTTTTGCTAAGCTGAAGGGATGATGACAGAAGCTTTCTTAGGATGTGTATGGTTACTACAAATCCAGCATTAAGAACAGTAAAAAGAAGTTGTTCAGCTTGGGAAGAAGTCTCGCTGTTGTATAGAGGGCTCTCTTTTAGTTCTTCAAGTGTTCTCACCACCACACTGTACAGTTCAATAAAACGTAAAACTGCATCATGTCGTTCAACCCAACGGGTTTCACAAAGTGGCTCTTTGTTCTTGATTCAGGAAAAGAGTCCTTTATATTTTTCTTCAACAGTTCCAGTCTGATGGATGATGCTCTAAAGAAATTGCACACAGATGATATTGTTCCTTGGCAGTTTCTGACAGCTGGAATGCTGCAAGCCTTTGCTAAAGCTAGATTTAGTGAGTGAGCACTGCAGTGGATGTAGACAGTCTTTGGATACTTTTCTGATATAATTGCCTGTACTCCACTAATATGAACACTCAAATTAGCAGCTCCATCATAACCCTGTCCACACAAATATAGCAAGTTCAACCCAAGTTTTCCAGTGTTTTCAAAATGATGTCTGCAAGTCCTCCACCTGTCATATCATGTATCTTCACAAAGCTTATAATGTCTTCTCTTATTCCACCAATTTCGACAATTTCAGCCCTGAAATTACCATCATTGTGCAAAGGTTCTTCAAGGGTAATAGGTCCTGAATCTTGGCTCCCTCTTAAAGCCAGTTCTTGTTGGCCACAAAGGACAATAGTTTCCACAATAGGCAGAAGTTTCTTTCTGTTTTCTTCTGCTTTCTTCTTATTTCCTTTATCGTGATGACGGGTTACATCAGGATGTTTTCCACTATGAATTAGCAAGAAGTTTTCAGCCAAGCACAAGTTGTTCTGATGGTACTCTGTTTTTTGGTGCCTATTGAAGATTTCTATTGCATTTTTCCATTGCAAAAATGGTTTAGCAACCAATGCACCAAGTTGTTGATGACCACCTTTACCCCCAACTTCTCCTCCAAATACCACACAGTACTTACAGAGTGCACCTTGTGCATGAAATGAGTAGGCTAACCAGGGAAATCTGCATTTCTGTGTTCTCAAATAATATACTGTGTCCAGGCTGGTTCATCAAGTGCTCTGCTATGGCTGATTTCTCTGGTTGAATTAGTCTGCAGTGCCTTTCATGTTCTTTGACTCTTGTTTGGGCGCTGCGTTTGGTGGTCCCTATGTATACTTGTCCACATGGTATCCGATAGACTCCTGCAGAGGAGAGAGGATCCCTCTTGTCTTTCGCTGATCATAGCATTTGTTGGATTTTCTTTGTGGGTCTGTAGATAGTTTGTAGGTTGTGCTTCTTCATCAGTTTGCCTATGCGGTCAGTGGTTCTCTTGATGTATGGTAAGAACACAATTCCTCTGAGTGGCACAACCTACAAACTATCTACAGACCCACAAAGAAAATCCAACAAATGCTACGGTTAGCGAAAGACAAGATAGTTTGTAGGTTGTGCTTCTTCATCAGTTCGCCTATGCGGTCAGTGGTTCCCTTGATGTATGGTAAGAACACCATTCCTCTGGGTGGCACAACACCAAGAAATGCTGGACCACTCCAACAACTATCATGTCAGACTACACAGAGAAGCCATTGAAATCCACAAGCATGTGGACAACTTCAACAGAAAGGAGGAAACCATGAAAATGAACAAAATCTGGCTACCAGTATTAAAAAAACTCTAAAATCAAAACAGTAGATGGGAACCAACACTCTGAAGGAAGAGGAGCCCCAAGGATGGCTATTGACTGAACAAAGGATCCCCCCAGGCAAGAGACAAAAACCTTTCCAATGCTAATTAAGGTGATTAACTGAAACATTAATGCTGGCTTCCCAGTGACAAAGGACTCTTGCCACACCCTGGACTCTCCACAGATATATATTTTTTCCTTCCCTAGTATATCCATACCTCACAACCTCTGAGGATGCCTGCCATAGATGTGGGCAAAACGTCAGGAGAGAATACTTCTGGAACATGGTCACACAGCCCGAAAGACATACAACAACCCTGTAAATTGGAGAGTTGGGGAGCAGTGGATGTCGATGGAAAGACCAAGTTTGAAGAATCTCACCACGGAGCTCTGCTGGAACCCTCCTACCTCCTCAGTGCCATCTTTCTTATTTATAAAACTATTACATTCATATGTGTCTTGATCAGCCCTTGACATTTGCAGCTTTTACTATTATAGCTAGCAAACTGAAAGGCAATACATTACAACATACATTCTTATTTATTGTATCAACTTATGAACATACTGCAAGTCGCTTCTCCTGTAAGAGAATTGGCCATCTACAGAGATGTTGCCCAGGGGATGCCCAGATATGTTAGTATCCTGCTGGGAGGCTTCTCTCATGTCCCCTCAAGCTAGAGCTGACAGATGGGAGGTCACCCGTCTCGTGGATTTGAACCAGCAACCTTCAGGTTAGCAGTCCAGCTGGCACAAAGGTTTAACCCATTGCACCACTGCGGCTCACACTCTCATTCTTAGTGAGCTGCACCAAAACGTGCAAGACACTGCTTCCCCTTGTATAGAAGTGAATGCATAAGTATAGCCGTGCCATAAAATGTGCACAGAAATCACACCATGTTCAGGACTGGAGGAGATATATTTATTTCTCACATGGTGTAAGTTTGCTGACATCTGAGGTAGGGCCACTTAATGTAATTAAAAGTAGACTGATGAAATTACCAAACTGTATGATGGACAAATTAGGAGCAATGAAAACTTTTATGGACAGTAATTCAAAGAATGGTGACATTACATTAGCAGAACCGGTGCAGGAATGCCAAAGAGTAAATGTATCACTCAAAATGACTTCATTTACTTTGTGACAATATTGGTGAGTAACAGAACCATTTAAAAAAATCAGAGAGTAAACAGTTTTGCCAAAATGATTTCATCCAGCTTTTATCAAATTTATGAGAACCTAATACCAGTACATAAGAATTCCCGTGGTTGTCTAAGCCACAGACCAAAGTAGTCTTTATCACAAAAAAGAGCCTGAATATAATGACTTTTGCTAGTATTTGCTTTGTAAAGATATCCAGTAAATAAGTCTTGGGAGACCAATTGGATATTGCTTGAAGAAAATAGAAGGATGTCGAAATAGAGGAGGTAAAGTGGGAAAACACTCTATGTAAATGTGGGTTGAGCCCACTTGAGCATGTGGTGACAGTAAGTTGAATCCTGTAAAGAAATCCAGCCCAGACAGGAAAAACAAACTTTTCCTCTGTCAGCCTACAGAAAAACAAGGTTACAAAGACTGCCATTCAGTACTACTTGGCTGTTTTCTCTGCTGCCTTGCCTTCCTGTCTCCCAGCCCCATGATTGGTGTCACCCTTTCAGATCGTGTCACGTGGTGTGGCCTGCAACCTCAATACCCTATGACACCACGGTCCTGTACCCATTTGCCTGTGAGCAACCTCAGTCAATGCAATGGAACCTATAGCTGCAAATAGTCATGACCTGTTATTCTATTTGTATCTTGCCATACAGTGCAAACTTACTAAAGCAGACAGAATTAATAATATTAATATTAAAAGAAGCAGGTATGTTTAATTATACTAAAAAGCTATGGGCAGATAAAAATATCACTGATCCTGGGTTAAAAGGCCTAGGCAAACAAAAGCATTTCTTTCTTGTTTTCAAAAGTTATAGGCTAGGCATAAAATGCATAGCCTTGGAATAAGGCATGCCAGAGGAAGAACAGCGTTGCAAAAAAGATCTAGTACAAGCTCATTTTTATATAACTTTTGGGCAACCAAGAAATCACACACACGTTTTGAGTGGGGCTTTTGAAAAGAAAAACAATGAAACTGAAAATAGTTTCAATCATTTTTAACTATACAGGAGGAGTTGCTGTCATTGGCTTTACATTTTGAAAATATGTGATGCTATATTAATAACACTATATAACAAAATTTGGGGGAAAAATCTGTTCCTGGTTTGAAAGTGTTATTTCCTGTTTAATTTTGTGATACTTGCTTTGAAAGCAGTTCTTATACTCCAGAAACTTCATTTTTGTGGCTGCCACAAACGATGACGAATTGGTTAAGACTCGATCAGATATTCATTGAAAAACTATTGCAAAATGTGCTGTAGGATGTTCTGCAAAAACAAAGTTTTTTTGCAGTTTAATAAACTTTTTTCATGATCGTATGATAGAATCAATGAGGAAATGACATTTATAACCCAGGGGCAAAAATCATGTTACATAGTGAATTTGATATGTCGGGGGTGCTTTGAATGCGATTTCCTGCTTCTTGGCAGGGGGTTGGACTGGATGGCCCATGAGGTCTCTTCCAACTCTACTATTCTATGATTCTATGATCATTTCAAAAGTTTCCTCTGTTGTTGTTGTTGTTGTTGTTGTTTGTCTTCAAGTCATTTCCAGCCCATGACAACCTTGAGATGAACCTATCACAGGGCTTTCTAGGCAAAATTTCTTTAGAAGAGGTGTGCCATTGCCTTCCTCTGAATAGTGTCATAATTCTTCAACGAGAGTAACCTATTATTTCAGACAAAATACACATGGGAACAGACAGTTAAGTGAAAGACAGTGCACAGGGTGGAAAAGGACAAGGCTCATTCACAATATGACTTTGGTTGGGGAAGACCAGTAGGGCAGATGTGTTGAAATTTGGGTGAAAACTATAACAAGGCAGTCTTTGCAATCCTATGGGGCTTTTTAATCACATTCATTTGAATGTAGTCACATTTCTACTGTACACCTTCCCTATTAGCATGGAAACACAGTAGGAGAGGCAAGGCTATCCCTTCTTTTCTATGCTTACAAGGTTTCCATATACCTCTTAGCATGCAGTTCTCTGACGCTCAGAAAGATTGCTAAGACACAAAGATGTCACTAGGCAATAGCTACCATTTCCATTTACTGACACAGTTAAAAGATGGAATATGGGGTGATTTTAATGAGCCAATCGACATGTTGCGGTGCTGTTTAAACTAACGTACATGCTTCTATGGAAACAGTCACTATAAAACATTTGTCTCTATGTATGTGAAGGAGGAAAGAAGATTATATGATTGTGGGCTGGGAGGTTTCTGATGAAAGCCTCAGTTGTAATCATTCTAGGAAATGTAATCATTTGAATGACCAGTTGTCCTTATGTGGTTTTACTTCATTAGTCATGCAATTACAACAGCACCAGAGAACAGTAGAAAGGTCCATTATTTTACTGAAATATTTATAAAAACATTTCTTTTGACTATCTCAGAGAGCCCATGTATTTCATTTTCAAATTTCCCCACCCTTCTAATTTACATCCTGGGTTTTAAAAGGTTTCTCCTATGACTAATATAGCCCATGGAGGGTAAACGAAGTGACATTATACCCCACACAGGGCAGAGTGTGGATTTTGAGTTCTAAATTTTTTTCCACAACAAACAAACAAATAAATGAAAATGAAATAAAATAAAACTGGGATGAGAATACAGTGGAGGGAGGTATGTGATCCTCACCCTGAGAACCCATAGAAATCATATGGCTATTGAACCACTGGCAGCTGCAGCCCCATCCTTCAATGGCATGGACAATAGATTTGCATTCAAAATGAAACTTTGATAGGGTTTGATAAAGTACTATGAAAGGAATTGCCTATGCAAAAAGAGTTCGCTTTCCTTCTCTTCTGGGGCTGAGCTCCGACCTGTTCAAAGCACACAGCAGGAATATAGAACATCTAGTTACTTATCAATTTCCTTGATTGTTTTATGGTAATCTTCAGTCATGCAAAAGAAGAGAGGGGTGATCACTCAGTTTTCTCTCTCTGAGTCTTTCAAATGCACATAGGACCATTGGTGGGACAGTTATGAAGCCATTATCAATCTCTATTAAGGTCCATTTTTTATTGCAACCTTCCATTCATTGTGTTGTCGAAGGCTTCCATGGCTGGGATCACAGGGTTGTTGCATGTTTTCTGGGCTGTATGGCCATGTTCCAGAAGTATTCTCTCCTGATGTTTTACCCACATCTATGGCAGGCATCATTTTTTTTATTCAAAACCTAATTTCTGCCATTGACTGGTGTACATGTGTATGTTCATGCACACATGTTTGCACTTTCTTTTAAGGCAGTGATTCTAAACCTTTTGGTTCCCAGGGGTTTTGGTCTACAACTCCCAGAAATTCCAGCCAGTTTACCAGCTGTTGGGATTTCTGGGAGTTGAAGGCCGAAACATCTGGGGACCCACGGGTTGAGAAACACTGTTTTAAGGGAAATTGCTACTTCTGGATTTATTTCAGAAGAAGTAATTCCTTTGGCCCCAAATTTCCAGTTCGGTGGGATACCCAGATATGGTTCAAAGCCTGCAAAAATGTGTACATGTCACTTTATGGTTCATTTTCCTTATTTAGGACCTCATCAGGCAGAGCAAGGGAAAATTAAAGGAAACGGGGGAAAACTTTTTGTGAGTAGACACATCTTTGCATGGCATTCCATCTTTAAAGAAGACAAATAATTTACTTATCCCCATCACACAGGTTCACTTCCTCACACCTCTACCAAGAGACCTGAGGCGCCATTCTTTAAACTGGCACCATTTCTGGGATTCTTGACTTTCCCCTTCAACACCATTATGCTCAAGGATACCTAGGGCACCGTTCTTAAGACAGACACCACTTTTGGAATACCTGACTTCCCCTCCAGACACGTTACTTTCAAGGAGACCTGAGGCATCGTTCTTAATACAGATCCCCTTCCCTGGGCTCCTCTCCTTTCTGCCCAATCTCATTACAGCTTCACAGTTTCTACACCATTGCAATGAGAGTAACTGGTCTTGTGAAATCCTCTGTCGAGAGGAGAGAGGCTGTCTACCCATGAAAGGCAGGACAACAAGCCTCCTGACTGCTACTTCTCCTCCTCCTCTCTCCCCCTGAGTGAAGGTATTCTAAGTGGCACCTGGAAGTGGGAACACCTTGGTATCTTCATGTTCCTGGGGTTATTTGGGGTACTGAGTCAGAAAATTGCATTGGATAGACCACATCAGCTCTGGATTATTAAATATGGTTTTCTATGGGCAAGTAGAGGGAGACTACTGGATAGCATATGTTCTGTATCAGAAACTAGAGCTGATGTGGTCTATTAAATGCAGTTTTCTGAATCAGCACTCCAAATAACCAAACTGAATCTAAAATTGACCAAAAACTGATTTGTAACCCTTTTGGTACTAATGTTGGAGAGTGGTCCCTGGTCAAAGTGGTTCCTGTTCAATTTGTCCCCAGTCAAAAAAAAGGTTGAGAATTACTGTATTAGCTTGTTTGTTCTTCCTCATAGATCATTTTTACCATTTTGACTATTTGGTGACATTGCTTGACTGCACATGTCCTAGTTTCCCTCTGGAAACTGCAGTCTTCCCAGAACTCCTCCTATGCCTATTTTTAAATAGAGTTGGAAGATTTATGTTGCCATTCAGATGCATGCTCTTTGAAGCACCCAAAACTATAAAACATGCAAACACATTTTCAGAAAGTCTCAAGTCAAAGCAGGGACTCCTGATTTTGCTGCTATCTTTTTGCCAACCATAAAATCTAGTAACACATTCATAACAGGGATATATTGTAGGGTTTTGTGGGGTCTTGTGATACGCACAGCAAAGTCCACTTGATGTGGCCACCTTCTGACTATACGATAAGTTTTGAAACTGAGACGTGATATTTATCATGACTGCTGAGAGATAATATGTTATCAAAGGCTGTGCTAAGTCAAAACTAGTGAGGTGGCATTCACTCTCTGAACTCTGTCCTTCATACCTCTTCATAATGCCCCAGTGTCAAACAGTGGTATTCAAGCACACAAAACAAAAAAAACCTAAAACCAAAAACACACCCTTGGGATATGATCAAAACATTTAGTATCATCAACTAAGTTTCAGCTTTACAAACTGAATCCTATCTTTTCTATTGGAACAGAAAGGAGCTGATCATATAATATAGTTCAGATGCTGTTGGGATTGCAAGTTCCACCAACCATAGGCTAACTGTGAGAAATACTGGGAACATTTGACAACATTTTGCATTACACAGCTCTAACATAGTGATCACACTTAACAGTTATTGTTCCATTTCATTGAATCCTAGAGTTTGCATTTTAGGGAGAATTTACATTCTACAAGAGATCTAGTACCTCAGGCCCCATCTACACTGCCATATAATGCAGTTTCAGAATGCAGATGAACTGCATTGAACTGGATTATATGGCAATACAAATTAATATAATCTAGTCCAATGCAGTTCAGTCTGCATTATATGAGGCCCCATCCACACTGCCATATAATCTAGTTTCTGAATGCAGATTATCTGCTTTAAACTGGATTATATGGCAGTGAGGATTCATATAATCCAGTTTAAAGCAGATAAACTGCATGCAGAAACTGGAGTATATGGTCAATGTAGATGGGGCCTGAGTCTACACTGGCTATTACAATGCAGTTCAGATTGAATTATATGGTAGTATAGAATGGGGCATCAGTAAACCCTAAGCCCCAGGATTCCCTAGGATATATTTATGGAAGTTAAATTGGAATCGTAGTCCTGAAACTATTAATGGTGGAAGAGCATTTGGAGATTACATGGTTCCCCTTTATGATTACACACCCATCATATAAAAATAGTAAACTAATCCCTGCACTGGAATGCATACCCTTCAACATTTCAGAGGTGAAGACCAGAAGAAGTATGGCCAAACAATATCAGTCAAGATGGCAAAAGGTTTTTAAAAAGAGCACACAAGCTCCGAGAGACTGCAGATATGTTATGTGACTATATGTGTTCCAGTTTTCAACTGCAAAATGTTATGTCTCAATACCTTATGGATCTCTTCCAAAAAAAAAAAAAAGATTATCTAGCTTCACCAATGAAGAAAAAATTGAGAAACCAGTCTCCGGAGGCTTCAGTCTACAGATGCAGACGTGAACATGGAATTGTCTCTTAATCTTTCCCCGTAGATTTAAAGGGAAAAGAATAATTAAATAAACTTGGCTTATCAGCTATTTTCCGAGCAGGTAAAAAAAAATCAAGCATTCCTGTAAATGCCCTTTCCTACCTGTTTAGAATTTCATCTCCCTTCCTGGCTATGTTTGCATATTACGGTATATATGTTTCATATCTAAGCTTCCTATTATAGTGAAGCCATTACATAAATTGCTAGTCGCAGCTTGCAAGAAGGATTTTAGTAAGCCTGCAAGGCTTGTACTAGTACCTCTGTTTTACTATGCTCTCATCAAGTCTTTCCAGTAATGTTGGAATATGATGTTGGCAGCAGACATCTCTCATGTGATGCCAGAGAGGAAATGGAACTGCCAGTTCTCAGGAGGTCAGATGAAATATCAGAAAATTACTATATTTCTCTGAGTCTCAGATCATGGCGTTCCACTCAGGGCAAGCAACAGTGGAAGAAAAGGGAAAAAAATAGTCTTCCTGTGTGAGGTGGCAATGAAACTTAAATAGCCATTTACACTATTTATTAGCTGTCTCCGGGGTCCTCTGGCTCATTGCAAATATATTTGTATATGAGCTGTGCTTGTGCGACACACGGACACCCAAAAGTCCAAGGGAGAAGACTGCAGAGAGAGAGAAGATGGTTACATGCACTTGGGTCCAGCTTGTAATTTCTGACAAAGTAGGGAGTGGAGCGTTGTGACTCATAACATAACTGTTGTGGCAGCAGCACCTGTATGTGGCTTGGGAAAACTTCCCTTCCCATCAGCAACAGTATAGGGCCATGAGAAAAATCCTATTGCCAGGTGTCCTTTAGATAAGTCCATATGGGCAGATAAGCCTGCGTGGGAATGGCAGCAACAACTGTAACTACTTTGTACTTTCTGTTGACTGCCCTTCTCTGTCCCCTAAAATAATTTATTTACCTCCCTCTCAGCTGCTGGACCCATTTACCCAGATTGCCCAAGTACTGGTTTCTATGGAAAGCATATCCAGATTCTGCCAATGCTTGCCTGCCCCACCTCTGTGACATAACAAATATCCATCCCATGATATCACAAGTTCTTAGATTTTGCTGGAAATCTCAGGGAGAGAGCAGCTATTGACTTGGCAACCCTAGACACAAGAACAAATGGCTTATTCTCAGGACTACCTAAGGATCCAGAGGCAATTGAGCCAGTTTGTTCTGGGATGACATGAAGTGGGAATCCTTGTCTACCATTAGCACTTGCCCCTAACCCTGCCATTTGCTCACCAGACTCCTCCACATGAATTGCTCCGTCATATATTTTTTAAAAAATTATTTTTTATTAGGGAGTGCTTGAAAACAAAGTAATAAAATCAGGGAGATGGGATGGAGTGTGGGGGAAGGGGAAAAGAAGGGAAAAAATGAAAAAGGAAGGGTGGGGGGCAGAGGGGGGGTTGCGAAGTAGCATGTACGGGGGGGGGGGGGGGGTTGACCTCCAACCTCTTCCATCATACTCGCTCCATTTGTATAGCCCAAGTTCAGTCCATTTGTCCCATTTCCTGTCACTCCTATCTCAATATCCTCTTCTATAGGGTTTCGTGACCTCTCTGGGCAGCCATCTCAGATACAAACTGTTTTTGATGTTGTTTGGGCTTGTCTACTTAGCTGACAATAGTGACCATTAATTCTTAATAGCAGTTAATAGTTTTGAAAACTCTTTTGTTCTGAACTGTCTTAAACATTTTTCCAAAGAGATAAGGTGGAACGTTTATTTTTTAACAAGCAAAAGACAAATGAACCCGTAAGTAAAAGTGGTAGGGTGTTAACAGTCAGGATGGGAGCCCTTTTACTACAGGATTCTCAACTCCATTTCTGGACTCTGTTTCTGACTTCTTGTCATTTTGATTTGAACTTTAATCCTTGAACAGAAAAGCGTTACTAGATACTTTCCACAGCCGAATGGATTTTCTGGACAAACCACCTTTGTCAGCCCAAATTGACGGTGAGGAAATGGAAGCACATCCCATCCTCAGCAGAGTGCCTAATGGAATTAAGGCCTAATATTTATGTTGTTAGATGTATCTTGTGGCGTTGAGATGGGACAATTGTAGAACTACAACATCGTGGTGGATCAGAAGTTGCCTTACATAATGTTGTCTGGAAAGAAAGAAAAAACACTTCAAAGCCCAGTATGTGGCATTTGAGGATAACAGATGCTTTAGATACCCAAATGCACAAAAGTCTTTGAATCCAGAGGTCACACTAAGAAAAACACTACACAACAAAACCTTCATTGTATTGCTTAACAGAGATACACATAAATATGTGTATGTATTTGGAAAAATTACTTTTAAACTACAATGCTCATAATGCCCAGCCAGCCCCATGATGCCTTGATTCTTTTCCCCCTTCTTACAGTGAGAAAAGGAATTGAGGGGAAGGCTCCCTGCTCAAGTCAATTCTCATGCATTCCCTCAACAAGTTGGTGGTTTGTCAGATTTTCTGCTTCAAGTGCCAAAATAGCCTGGCTAGCCCTGGATACTAAGAGCTTAGGCGATCCCTCGTCGTTCGAGGACGATAGTCTTCCAACCTTGGTATCTTGGGCGTGTGTTCTTAGGTGACTGAAGAGACCGATTCTTGACCCGCATATTCTCCTGCAGTGAGGACATCGGTTTCCAGGTGGAAGGCGGTCCCGGTCGGGGTTAGCTTGACGCTCCTTCCTCTTGGCACGTTTCTCCCTTAAGCCCTCCGTTCATGCCTCTTCGAACTCCGCAGCACTGCTGGTCACAGCTGACCTCCAATTAGAGCGCTCAAGGGCCAGGGCTTCCCAGTTCTCAGTGTCTATGCCACCTTTTTTAAGGTTGGCTTTGAGCCCATCTTTAAATCTCTTTTCCTGCCCACCAACATTCCGTTTCCCATTCTTGAGTTCGGAGTAGAGGAGCTGCTTTGGGAGACGGTGATCGGGCATTCGGACAACGTGGCCAGTCCAGCGGAGTTGATGGCGTAGGAGCATCGCTTCAATGCTGGTGGTCTTTGCTTCCTCAAGCACGCTGGCATTTGTCCGCCTGTCTTCCCAAGAGATTTGCAGGATTTTCCTGAGGCAACGCTGATGGAAACGCTCCAGGAGTTTGGTGTGACGTCTGTACACAGTCCACGTTTCGCAGGCGTAGAGCAGGGTTGGGAGGACAATGGCTTTACAAACAAGCACCTTGGATGTCCCGGTCATCAAACACTCTCTGCTTCATACGGAAAAATGCTGCACTCGCAGAGCTCAGGCGGTGTTGTATTTCAGTGTCGATGTTGACTTTTGTGGAGAGGTGGCTACCAAGGTAGCGGAAATGGTCAACGTTTTCTAATGTTACACCATTAAGCTGTATTCCTGGCTTTGCAGAGGGATTAGCTGGTGCCTGTTGGAAGAGCACTTTGGTTTTCTCGATGTTCAGTGAGAGGCCGAGCTTCTCGTATGCTTCTGCAAAGGTGTTTAGAGTGGCTTGTAGGTCTTCTTCTGAATGCGCACAGACTACGTTGTCATCAGCATATTGGAGTTCTATAACAGATTTTGTGGTGACCTTGGTTTTGGCTCTCAGTCTGCTGAGGTTAAATAGCTTGCCATCTGTCCGATAGATGATTTCCACTCCGGTGGGAAGCTTCCCATCAACAAGGTGAAGTATCATAGCGATGAAGATGGAAAATAAGGTGGGGGCAATAACACATCCCTGCTTGACACCTGATTCCACCTTAAATGGGTCACTTTGGGAGCCGTTGCTGTCCAAGACTGTTGCCATCATGTCATCATGGAGGAGCCGCAGGATGTTCACAAATTTGTCAGGGCACCCGATTTTTTGGAGGATGGTCCAGAGAGCGCTGCGATTCACTGTGTCGAATGCCTTTGCAAGGTCAATGAATGCCATGTACAGAGGTTGGTTTTGTTCCCTGCATTTTTCTTGGAGCTGTCGAGCAGTGAAGATCATGTCCACTGTTCCTCTGGAGGGGCAGAAGCCATTCTGGGATTCTGGGAGGGTGTCTTCTGAGACATGGAGAAGGCGGTTTGCAAGGATTCTTGCAAGGATTTTCCCGGCCGAGGTTAGAAGGGAGATACCACGATAGTTCCCGCAGTCTGTTCTGTCCCCTTTCTTGAAAAGGGTGATGATGGTGGCATCCTTGAAGTCAGCTGGGATTTTCTCGGTCATCCACACCTTTTTAATGAGCTGGTGGAGTTGTTGTATCAGCTCAGGTCCACCCTTTTTGAAGATTTCAGCAGGAATCCCATCAGGTCCGCTGGCTTTGTTGTTTTTTTGTTGGCTGATGGCATTGCTGACTTCTTCCAAACTAGGCAGTGCTGCAAGCTCATCCCTGGTTTGTTGTTGCGGGATTTGTGAGAGGGTCTCTTCGGCCACATTGGAGCTGCGATTCAGCAGGTTCTGGTAGTGCTCTTTCCAACGTAGTGCAATTGATGTTTTGTCCTTCAGAATTTTGGTTCCATCTGATGAGCGTAGGGGCTGTATGCCATGGTTTCTTGGTCCGTAAATGATCTTTGTGGCTTTGAAAAATCCCTGAGCATCATGGGTATCTGCAAGGTGTTGGATTTCTTCAGCCTTCTTTGTCCACCAGATGTTCTTGAGATCTCTGGTCCTTCTTTGGACCTCAGCTTTTGCACTGGCATAGATCTTTTTCTTGGCAGCACAGTTGGTGTCTCTCTGCCATGTTTGGAAGGCTTTCCTTTTGTTATCAATCAGCTGTTGGATCTCTTTGTCGTTATCATCAAACCAGTCTTGATGTTTCTTCTTCTTTCCAGTTTCCAGTCTTCTTCTGGAAGGGACTGCCTGAAGAAGAGCGAAGAATACACGGAGTTGGCTTTGCGATCAGAAACGGCCTGGTGAAGCACCTGACTGAAGCACCCACTGGCATCAACGAACGACTTTCAACCCTCCGAATTAACCTTGCCAAAAACCAACAGGCAACCATCATATGCGCCTATGCACCAACTCTAGATACTGACGAAGACATCAAGGAAAAATTTTACTGTCAGCTGGATACCATCCTATCGGAGATACCTAAGGAGGACAAAATCATCCTCCTGGGGGACTTTAACGCAAGAGTCGGAAGGGACTCTGACCTGTGGCCAGGGATCATAGGAAAAGACGGGGTCGGAAACAGCAACTCAAATGGCATCTTGCTTCTCACCAAATGCGGAGAGCACAACCTTGTCATCACCAATACGCTCTTCCGCCAGAAAAACAAGCTCAAGACATCATGGAAGCACCCTCGGTCAAAGCATTGGCACCTCCTGGACTATGTTATCACACGTGCCAGAGACCGCCGTGATGTGCTCCTCACAAGAGCCATGACAGGTACTGATGACTGCTGGACAGACCACAGGCTAATCCGATCCACGATGGCTATCAAGATCGTCCCCAAACGCCGACTCCAAGGAAGAAAAACAAGTCGCAAAATGAACACCCAAGCCCTTCAGGAGCCCTCCAAACGAGCCCTTCTCCAAACAACACTCAAAGATCATCTACCCACAGAACACCCCGAAAATGTTGAGGAACATTGGAACAAACTGAAGACCTCCATCATCACAGCCTGCGAAGAAAGCATTGGATACCTAACTAGGATACTAAGAACATTCATGTAACGGTAGTGGGATAAATGTCTTTAGCTGTAATGGTGATCACCCTCTCTATCCCCCATGTTTTCAGGGCAGAGGATGGGAATTGTGTCAAAATACACCAAGTCTTTGGACCTCTAGTTCTGCCATTTATTTTCAATCACCAACCCAATGCAATAAAACTGGAAAGGGCTGTACATGTCCTGAATGCTGCCAACACACAGGAATGGAAGCTTTCCCCATCACTAGTAGGCTGAAGGAGAGTCTGCACAGTTGACACTTTTGAGGTTGCATGCCTTTCATCAACCATCAAGCTTTCCTTGGCAATCTGAAGGATGTTAGTTCCTCATTTAACTGTGCAATAGATGAAGTTAGTAGGTTTTTTATGCCATCTCTGTCATAGATTTTCATCAGCACTGCAGAATCCCCTCCCCGCTTTCATTTTCATACTCTGTGTTTGCATCTGATTAGTATGGCATGGCAATGCATCAATAAATTGATTCAGAGTTTAATATTCTGAATAAATTCTGCCTATTTTTTTAAAAGGTAGCCATGCTAGCCATGTGATCTCCTTGAGCACATGATCTAATGGGCCTTCTGCTGAGTCACTGATGTGTTCGGGAAAGAGTAGATGATGATCTGTGGAGGTCATTCTTGGCTCTTTGACTATATAGTTGTTTGAAGAGTTGTGTTTTTGGCCATGTGCTCAGAGCACATGGTGTAACGGAGTGATGCTTTTACAGAATACTGTAATTGACTTGATTGAAGGCAGTGCAAGTAGCTTCTAACTCTATACAACTAGTACCTCGGTCTTTGAAGCTCGGTAACAAGAGCAGAAAGTGAACTGTGTTTTTGGGGTCTCCTTGACTCTTTGAGATTTTAAAATAGACTAAAACAATTTAAATTAGTTTAAAAACAACAGTGACTATCCTGAATTTTAAGGACTAAAGGCCATGTAAAATAATATATCTTAATTGTTTTCCAAAAGTTCAAAAGGAATGGATCCAGCATAATTTCCCTTAACTTCAATAGACAGAACACTACTACAAAAAAGTTCTGTCACATTTTCCTACTTACCTAAGTTGTTGCGTTGGTGGGATATACTATATAATAGGGCCACCATTCAGAATCTAAAAAGAGTGACTAGGGTGACAAAAAGCAAGCGCTTAGTCCATATTGGGAGAAGCTAAATGGAGCATCAACCCTCTCTGCTGTGGCAACATTTCTGGCCTTTTTGAATGACTGGGTGGAAAAATAATGGTGGCATGCCTTCTAAGTCAGCATTAGAAAGTTCCCCTTTCCATGGAATGACCCTTAACTCATCCACAGGTTATATCAAAATTCTTATTTTGTTCCCAAACTTTTCCCCAACTTATATATGAGGTCAATTTATACATGAGTCTATATTATAGATAGTAATCTGTTAATGACAGCAGAGTTTTTTTGTACCTCACCATCATTATCCTTATCCTTGCTGGGAAAAGACAGCTCAGGAAAAGTGATCTGGTAGTTATACAGGACTAGATATAAACTATGATAGGCCTATGCTTGCCATGGAAGCCATGATATACTAGGCTAATTCCCAAAGAACATAATTATTTGAGTGCAGTGTACAGTGATTCACAGCTAAACGTCCCTATAGAGATAAGTGGGAAGCATTGCAAGACAAAGCATGTTGTGTTTCCCGTTATTTTAAAAGAGATTCTGAGCACAGAGTCTGATTCAAGAGTTATACACATTAGTAAATCAAAGGAGTGCCATGCGAGGAGACAGTCTGGAGGAAACAAACAGTTCCACAATCTGAAAGAAGCCAACGGAAGCAGAATATCAGACAAGTAAGAAGCTGCACAGCCTCAGGCACTGTCAGAAGGGGTTAACAAAAGAGAGGTGTGGAACTTGTTATCTGAGCACCTAACATGTTTGCATGGACTAAAGAAGAATGCGTAAAATGTCTTCAACAACTGATCACTAACCTGACACAATGGTTGGCCAGACCCAGGTGAGGTGATATCAGGAGGTCGTCAGTCATTGGCCACCACTGAAAAGGGGAGTGCATCTAGGAAAGAACTGTTGACTCATTCCTTGTATCCCCAGCAGGTTCTTATGCAATAGGATTATGAGATAGGTGTGTGCTTGTACCAGTGCCAGGTAAGTAAATGAATGAAGTCAACAGTGACAGGGGCAGAGATGCATAAAATGTTTCCATGAGAAAATGTGAAGGGGAAATAAAACTATGGCCTCATCTATACTAGCCTTTTAGGTCATTGTGAATTTGGATCAGTTCACGGGCAGCTATACAATGCACATGGGCTGAACTAATTTAACCCAGAGAAAGCTGCCTAAGACAGCTCGACCCCAGGTTAAAATAACTTGGGAACTCTTGTTGCAGGTTTCAGGAAGTTTTGGTTCCATCTGCTACTGTTAAAAGCCTTGGGGTTGTGTTGGACTCATCGCTGACGATGGAGGCCCAGATCACTGCCATAAGTAAGCAGGCCGTTTTTCATCTTCGCCAGGCAAGGAAATTGGCATCCTACCTCTTGACAGAAGCATTGGCAACGGTAATCCATGCAACAGTCATCACTAGGTTGGATTATTGTAACGCCTTATATGCCGGCCTTCCAAAAACAAAAACCCAGAAGATCCGAATGGTCCAAAATGCGGCGGCCAGGCTGCTAGCGGGTTCATCTATAAGATCCCATATTACACCGATTCTGAAACAACTGCATTGGCTACCAATAGAACATCAGATCTCTTACAAGATACTGATCCTGACATTTAGAGCTCAAAATGGCCAAGGACCATTATATCTTAGGGACCACCTCATTCCTTTGATTCATCAGTGGTCACCTCGATCCTCCCAGGAAAATCTCCTATATGTACCGGGCCCAAGGGAGGTACGCCTGGAAGCCACAAGGCGTAGAGCCTTTTCGATCTATGCTCCAATTCTGTGGAACTCATTGCCTCCATATGTTAGAGCAATGTCGGAGTTGCGACCTTTTGGAAAAGCGCTCAAGACTTGGCTGTTTGGTTGTGCATTTAAGTAAATCAGATCTAATTTGCCAAATAGTCACTATTGAATGTTTTTATGTTGAATGTTTTTATGTTGAATGTTTTTATGATGAATGCTTTCTATTGTGGAATGATGTTTTAAATTGTAAGTCGCTCGGAGCACTCTGGTGGAGAGCAACTAATTAAGAAATAAAGTGAAGTGAAGTGAAGAAGGTTCTCCCCCGAGTTTTGGCAGTCAAGACACCCACATCTGATTCATATCAGTAACTGGCTATGGTATCCCAACAGTTATCCTGTACTCCTTAGCCGGCCGGGGATGTACCCAGATGATTTTGGCTTACAACTCCCAGAAATCCCGGCCAGTTTACCAGCTGTTAGGAGTGGAAGAAAGTGGAAAGTGGAAGAAAGTGGAGGGAACTGCCTTATTCCATTAGCCATGTCCTTTCCCCATCTTTTACCATGCATGAAGGAAACACTTTCTTGCTCCCTGTCACTGCCAACTACAGCAATGATGAGTTAACCTACCTCATGCTTGGCAGTTTCTCTTCCTCCTTGTGTGCCATGTAACTGGCAGCGGAATCTGGGAGAAGGGAGGGGGCTTTGAAGGAAGAAGAGGACTGCTTCTTCTTGCTTCAGGAGGTAGGTTCCACTATAGCTAATAGTGGTATTTGTGTGATATTTGAGCTGAACCAGCTTTGCAGTGGGGATGCCCTTCCACTGTCAAGGTGGTTTACGGTGTCTTTGTTGGCCCTGCATTATTTGTCCAAGTAGAACCTTGCTAGGTGAATACGTCAGCATCATGCTAAAATGACCAGAAATTTTCCAGTTTATTTTCATAATCACTCATGGAACCAAAAGAGCCACCATTCCCTACTGAGGTCATGTGAACCTGTTTCTTCATACATCTGCCACCGTTATGTAGAAGCAAAAGGACATCTAGGGAAGAGGAAATGAGTTTTCATCCATTTCTCCAATAAATTCCATGATCACTCTATTTTCCTAGCTGAGTTCACTCCTGGTATTGGAGTCAGGACAGAAGAAAATCTGATAGGGCAGCAGGTTGGAGGAACACATGGCAAGGGAATATTCTTAATTTACATTTACCCCACCTGCTGCTTTATTTGTGAGTAGAGTGGACATGTATTTAATGACTATGGCAAGCCCATACAGTCACAGTAGGTTTTGCCCTCTCCGTGTGCCAACACTATCCTAGTGTTAGGATGCAATAAAGAACAGCATCCTCAAAGCTGTTCTTTTTGCACCTGACTACAAGAGGACAGAGGAAGGAGACCATTTGGCGGGGAAGGCTGATTTATGACAGAGTCTGGTCTTCAAATGTGGGAAAGGACAAAAGGAAAGGGAGGTGTGGATGGGGAAGAAAGGGGGAGGAGGCAACAACCCAATATACTGGGGGGAAAAGCGGAAGAGGGGCAGTAGAAGCTTTTGCAGTCATCTTGGCAAGGCGGATTCAATAAAGTTTCCATAGCCACCAGCTGTGTGAGCCTATCTTTGTGTCCTACACCTTCCAGGAACGGACATTAAGCTTCTACTCCCTTTTTTTTTCCGGCTCATCCCATGAGGAAAGTCCTCTCCGGTGAGAGCATGAACCCTGATGGAGGAGAAACCCTGAAGGAATTCCTCTTCCTGGAAGAGGAACAGGCGAACCCACGAGGTGCAGATGAGTTGAGAGAGGAAAGGAACCCATCACCAGTGTTGAGCGAAGGGGGGACAGACCCCTCGGACCCGTCGTGGAAGCCGCTGACCTCCACCCAGTTACCCACGGGCAGGGGAGTGACAGTGAGACGGAAGATCCAGATGGGGGGCGATTGGCAGTGAGACGGAGAGGAAGCCCCGGAGACGAGAAGGATGGAGAAGAGATTAGATGCGATGGAGAAAATGTTTGAAACTTTCTCTCGACAGATGGATCTGATGCAGCAGCAGGTAACCACGTCCTGGAGGGCGACAGTCGAGCAACGGGAGCAGAGGAGAGGGCTGCCCGAGAGAGGCACTGAGCCCCGTCCCTTTGCCGGGGAGGGTCTACAGGACTATGAGGACAAGATGCCTCGGCAGGGGACATCAGTTTTCCCCACGGGCCTGTCGGGAAGGAGCCAAATGCCTGGTAAGGGAGAATTTCGGGTGAAGTTCAACGGGGACCCCAAACAGCTGTCTTATTTCATTACAAACGTAAGACACTTCATGGAGAATTTTGTGGACCAATTCCCTTCAGAAAGCGCAAAAATCCACACGGTCGGGGCAAACTTGAAAGAAGCAGCTGCAGACTGGCTAATGCCGGGAGCTGGCCTGCCTGGAGGATTTCCTAAGAGCCCTCCGTGAAAGATTCGAAGACCCTTTGACAGAGGAGAGGGCGAAGGCCCAGCTCAAAAGGATATACCAGGGAGGAAGGACAGTGTCAGAATACGCCCTGGAATTTAAAGCCACAGCGGGGAAGATTAGAGACTGGTCAGACACCACCAAACTGGAATATTTCAGGGCTGGTTTACGCTCTGAGGTGCTCGAGTGGGCTCTACACAGAGGAAATCCAAGTGTCACGACCCAGGCTACAGAGCACCAATAACCATACGCAGAGGCCAGAATCTATCTAATATCTTTATTAAGGAAATATATAAAGTTAATAAAAGCAAGTGTATGAAATAGTCCAGAAGTAGACCTTTCAGGAAAGGTCAAAATTAGTCCCAAGAAACAATGTCCAATATGAAATATTAAGGTCCAAAGTTGTAATCCAATAACCGAAACACTCACTTGCCAGGCAAGTGAGGGGAGATGACAAGGTCCTTTAGTCCATGAACTTGAGCAAGGCTAGGAAATAACTTGATACTTGGAACACAAGGCTTGATTCAAGGCAACAAGGTAACGAGGAGCAAGAACAAGATCCGTGGAATTACTTGGCAAAATCCGGAAAACAAGGCAAGGCTGAGCCCTGGAAAACAAGGCAAGGTCCGTGGAGGTAAACAAGGCTGGAAACGGGAACGAAGGCTTGGAAACAGGAGCGAAGGCTTGGAATCAGGAACAAGGCTTGAAACAGGAACGAGGCTTGGAAACGGAGCGCGCTGTCCACACACAACTTACTCCAGTAGCTGACGAATTGACTCCGCAAGATCCCTTTGTGGGTAAAACACCTAAATAGGGTCTAGTTTTCCCACCAAAGAGCAGTTCTCTGGGGAACCAGAAACGAAAGCTAATCTCTGAGTCCAGATGTATGACTCCTTAAAGATTCTCATGGAAAGCAGGCTTAATCAGCTGAATTCTTAGCAGCTATCCTAGCACTCCTGCGAGAGGCCGCTTGAACTCCTCTCTGTTGTTTACAAAACTCGTGGCGAGAAAACACAGGAGATTTAGGCTCAGGGCTTGTTTGACATACTTCTGGAAGACAAATCTCTTGCAGGTGCAAGGTTCCCAAATCTGGCTGGGAAGATTCCAATTCTGACTGAGACGGTGAAAAACCCAAGTTCTCCTCTTCATCTGGCACTACAGTGCCATGAGCGGGACTACATGGCCCATAACTCATCACACCAAGAGACTTGGAGGACTGGATTTTGCTGGCAGGGCGCGTGGAGGTGGACCAACAGCAAATCTCTCGTCGTCCAAGGGAGAGCAGCAGATTCAAACCACCGACAGCAGCGACACGGCGCTTCTCCCCTCGTCGCGGAAGGTCGACCAGCAGGGAGAGGAGAGCAGGGAGGGGGGCCTGCTTCTCTTGCGGCCGCGAGGGACATCAAGCGGCAGAGTGTCCGAAAAGGACAGGCATGGAGACAAAAGGAGAGAGGTTTCACAGCCAGAAGCCGCCCCACCAGAACTCCAAACTAGCAAAAGTGAAAGCTGCCATGGCAACAGAAACGGCTTTAGCCCCAGGGCAGCTTCAGGCAGAAGAGATGGAGGAAGCGGAGGACCTGGAGTTACCGGGAAACGACCGAGATCTGTTTTGAACGCCCAGAAACAGATCGAACCACCAGAGGGCGACGGGGGTGAGTTGAGAAGGGTAAATTGTGACATTGTGAGAGTTAGAGTGAGACTGTTGAACCCAGAGACAGGGATCCAGATAGAGAGAGATGTTATGTTGGACTGTGGGTGTACGAGATGCCTAATTACTCCCGAACTAGCAAACAAGTTGGGAGTGAAGCCAAACCTACTAAAGACACCAGTAGTCTTCGCACAATTAGATGGAACCCCGGCATACGAAGTCCCAGTAACAGAAAAAACGGGGTTTTTAAGACTGACTATGGGTTCTCATGCTGAGACATTGCAATTTGTGATTTCAACAATGGCACACCAGCCAGTCATCTTGGGCGTTCCTTGGCTGAGATGGCAAAACCCTCAGATTGACTGGAAAAGGGAGACTTTTACCTTCTGGGATGGGAACTGCAATTTTGAAAGGATCCCAAAAGACATAGAGGTACTGGAGCCAGAGGGGGTGATAGCAGCCACATCACAGGGCGTACCATTGGAAAGCGTTCCCAGAGTCTACCATGAATTCGCAGAGGTGTTCAGTGAGAAGGAGTGTGACCAGTTGTCTCCTCATAGGAAGACGGATTGTGCAATTGAAATAGACCCCAATGCCAAACTACCTAAACCAAAACTCTATGCAATGTCGGAACCAGAGAAAAGGGCACTCAGAGAATTTATTGACAAAAATATAGAGAGAGGCTTCATCGAGCCATCTCAGTCCCCCATGGCAGCGCCAGTATTTTTCAGGCCAAAAGCGGACAGCCTGAGATTGGTTGTGGATTATAGAGGTCTTAACGCAATATCCACCACAAACCAATACCCCCTAATGTCGGAGATGTTGCCGCAATTGGGCGAGGCACGCATCTTTACCAAACTGGACTTGCGGGAGGCTTTTTATAGGATTCGAATCAAAGATGGACCTCTTCTTCCGCTTTTATTTCTTCTTTGGATCACCAGCTGTGTGAGCCTATCTTTGTGTCCTACACCTTCCAGGAACGGATACCTAGCTTTCATCTGTGAAATGTTGGAGGGTAAGCCCTCAAAGGCAGGTACTGGATGACTATCCCCATATGACGGATCTCCTATGGACTTCATCAGACGGGTAAGGAGAAAGTGGAGGGGACTGCATTACCCCATCTTTTACCATGCACTTAGGAAACAGAGCCCCAGAGTCCCACCGGGGGTGCCTTTATGTCATATGATTGCCTCTGTGGAGCTCCTGTTGGACTCTGTTTCCTAAGTGCATGGAAATGGAGACAGAAGTCCATCTGATGAGATACAGAAAAACCCATCAGATGTTATATCACTGTGATTCTAATTTTCACTGCTGTGACTATACCCTAGGGCAGTGGTTCCCAACCTGGGGTCCCTAGATGTTTTTGGCCTTCAACTCCCAGAAATCCTAACAGCTAGTAAACTGGCTGGGATTTCTGGGAGTTGTAGGCCAAAAACATCTAGGTACCCTAGGTTGAGAACCACTGCTCCAGAGGAGCATTCTGGCTGAGGATTTCAAATGCATTTCCATAAAATTCTAGAATCCCATAGGATTCAACCATAGCAGCATAATCATATAATTGCATGTTATGAAAGAGTTCCTGTTATAACTATTGGCTATTTGGGAATCAGTACTGTGGGACAGTGATTCCTATCCCATGGCATGTGATCACTAGAACATGATGTACAGTGGCTTCCTCTTATCTGTTGGAGTTTTGGTTCAAGGTCCCCCTGTGGATACCATAATCTGTGGATACTCAAGATATCAATATCAATTCTTGCAATAAAATGGTGTGCCCAATATAAAATAGCAAAATCAAGATTTGCTTTTTGGATTTCTTATCTGGATATTTTAAAAGTCATAGATGGTTGAATTCATGGATGCAGAATCAGTGGACCAGATGAGAGTCTGTTCCAAAAGTTGATTTCTGTTTGGGCAAAAATATATATTTTAGAAAATAAACGTAGTTCTTTCATATTTGACTGAGGTCTTCTGTAGAAGAATAGAGAGCAGCTCTAAGTAGTACCTCATATTGTACTACATAAATAGGATATAATGCTTTACATGACTTAAGGGGGAATGAAAACAGTTGGGCTGGTTCTTAAACAGAACTGACCACAACTGTCTTTATTGCCATCTCACATTCCTTGGGTTCAGGTGGCCTGGGGACATGAGATGGTAATCATCTGTTGTTCCCTTTCCCCATGCTGTGGCTGTCTTCCGGCACAACACCCACTGACCTTGTTCTTTGGCACTCTAGCTGATGTTAACCAGAAGGTCCACATGCTGAATGGGATGAGAGGAGGAACTTCCCTCTTCCAGCTTCCTTAGTGAGACAGCCTTTTGGCTGATGTTAGCCAAAGCACCCAAGACCAGCTAGGTGGTGGTTGCGGCTGGGGACATGGATTGTGGAGAGACCCCTAGTATGGCTGCTCAGTGGCTCCAAACCATTGTTGGAGCAGCTAGGTAGTCAAGACTTCCTACAGCTTCCACAGAGTGCCTGTCTGGGCACTATGTGAGCCTGATCTGTGTCCCAGATGCTGTATTGGGCCCACACTAATGGTCAGTATATAAGAAGCCTGTTTTAATGGTGGGAATGGTCCAGTGCTATTAGAAGTTTTCTGTGGGCAGATTAGAAAATAGCAGAGAGAGTTGGTACTGGATTATGGTACAATGATTAGCTATGTATCCACAATGCATATGTAAAAAGTAGGGTTTAGCACACCTAGACAACAAATTTTAAAAGACAAATATTTTTATTTATGTAAAACAATTTTAAAATAAAAAGTATGAAAATGTACATAGCACTGAGGCCATAACTTTGGTTAGAAACATGTGGATTCAGGAGAAAAAGGGGAAACATTTTAGAGTATTCAGTGTGCATATTTACAGAGTTTTGTAACATCTGAAGGTAACATTTGAATAATATGCTGAAAAAAGTGACTTCATGTCAGCAAGTGGCAGCCACTAATGAACATTAGTTGCCAGAATTGCCACTGATCATGGCAAATCCAGTGGTGTCCAGCAGGAGGTGGGGAGAATTTGTCACCCCACACCCTGCATCGCTCAATTTACACTTAATCCATCCCACAGGTAAAAGCCTCTCATGTTGCCACCACCACGGTTGCACTTTAGTTTAGCCATGAAGCCCCACTGGAAGTAGCTGTACATTGTGAGATGGGAGCTGGGCTCCATGGCTAAACTGGAGAGGAACCAGTGTATGCCGCCGAATTCAGTTCCGTCTGATGAGGTCAGTAGTCAGATTTGCCCTCTAATTCCTTCCCCCAATGTTACATGAAGGCAGTAGGTATATGGATAGGATTAGTGGTTACAATTATGGGATTTGTCTAGAGTCCATTTTGGGCATTAGAGGGAAATTACTCCCTACTCTCTCATCAGATTAATCTTTGAGAAATACTGTTTCTTGACCAGATATATTAATATATGTATCTTTGTACTGTATTGTAGTGTTAACGCTGTTACATTTCTATTTGCACTTTTTATCCTGCATCATTGAAATGAAAAAATTGCAAAGGGAGAGCCATGACTCTGAACAGTATTCTTCAGCCACCTTTCGCTGATCAATATAATCAACATCTTCAACACAATCGCTGGAGGACTCCCCTGGTTGGTTTCCAGTTGGAATAGAAGTTACTTGTACCGAAGGCTTCTCTTGTTTGGGTTTTAATGAAGCTTGGGTTACCAGTCGAAGGTGAGCAGCTGGAGGACCTTTGCTGCAGACTTTGGATTTTAGGATACCTTTGGGGTCTCCACAAATGTTTTGCTTTTTCTTCAGAGACCTTGTGATTTGTTTCCAAAACATCTTCTTGTTTTCTGCATATTGAGGACAGGTGGAAGGCTTGCCGGAAAATTTGCAAGAGAAGGTGTTTTCCTCTTTTTTGCAATTAATATTCAAGGTAGCCATTTCCGCTTCATGTAATGTCCATGTACACATAGCTTTATCTTTGGTGGTAAACTTGCCTTTAGGAGAACCTCTTGTTCTCTGGTTATTGGATCCAGCTTGTGGCCTTTGACCTTTTTCACTGTTCAACCTTTCCATTTTTCTCTCCTTCTGTCTTTCACAGTCGACGTGCAGCAACTGAGAGAATATAATGAAGGTGCAAAGAAAAGCGAAATGTCCAAATCTCATGGTTCCTAGTTCTCTGGAAGCCTGTTTTGGAAATAGAAAAGTAACTTGTAAAAACCAACACTATTTTTTTTTATAAATGTTGAGCTTGAAACAGTCTACCATGAAATACAACCAAAGATCATAGAATGGATTATTAGTGTCCTAGGGCCCTTCCACACAGCCATATAACCCAGAATATCATGGCAGAAGACCCCACAATATCTGCTTTGAACTGGGTTATTTGACTCCGCACTGCCATATATTCCACTTCAAATCTGATCCTGTGGGATTTTATTTAGCTGTGTAATAGGGGCCCCACATAGGGAAGGACACAATAGCGGACGTCTGCACATGAAACTGAGAACTCTAGCAGAAATGGAAGCAAAAGATCTCATTTGGCACTTAGCTTCCCTTTAAAAGTGGCAATGTGATGACTAAGAAACCTTCTGGATCTATGTGTTATTGAAGGCTTTCGTGGTCAGAATCATTGGGTTGCTGTATGGCCGTGTTTCAGAATGCTTCTGGAACATGGCCATACAGCCCAGAAAACTCACATCAACCCCTGGGTCTAGTTTTTGGCTGAAAAAAAAAGAAGAAATAAAAGCGGAAGAAGAGATCCATTGTTACCAGGGCAACATTGAATTTAACCCATAATGAGGTAATTCAAATATGAGTTTTTAGAAATTTACAAAATAAAGTTCTTTACATTTATTTCATACTTCAATGTCTTCTTATACCTTTAAGCCAGTGATTCTCAACCTGGGGTCCCCAAATGTTTTTGGCCCACAACTCCCAGAAATCCCAGCCCGTTTACCAGCTGTTAGGATTTCTGGGATTTGAAGTCCAAAAACATTTGGGGACCCCAGGTTGAGAACCACTGCTTAAACAATGTCAGCAAGAAAAGAATTGTATCAGATAGTCTTTGTGATTCCAGGTGAAACACAATGTGGCAGTTTGAAGGGCACTTTGGATACTTTGAATAATTCACATGGAAATGACATCAGTTTCTAATGACTGCGTGGAACTGACTCATGTCTGGATCCATATCTGATAAAGATGTAAATTAAGTATCATTCCCTAATCACCACTAACAAATCAACAGCAAGTTTGTGAGATAACTGTGGAGCAATGACTCATATTTTAGACTCCCTTTGATGAAGGTGTATTGGAAAAATATAATACTTGTATTGGAAACTATATATTGAATGTAATTGTATTAGAAATAGGAATAGGAAAATATATAATCACAAGCAGAATGTGTGCATATAGCCCCAAAATACACTCTGCCTGGCAAATACCTAGTCTCCTCAGAGCAGAGACCAAAGTTCACCCTAAGGGCCAGAGACATATGTCAACTGTCAAGAATAGATAAGCTCCATGCTAGTGGACAAAAGACAAATTAAGGCTTTTGGGTTGTCAAAATAAGCTTAAAGTAACCTGGCGCCATGTAGGAGTGCTAATGACTCCCTAAGAGCTAAGATAAGAGAAATTCCTCAATTAATGGAATTCCTTAGATAAAGCATAATGGAGGGTCTGAGGTTTTGAAAGCAGCCTATATTTTAGGAAAATGCAAAAGTAGCTTTTAGTAAAGTGCAAAGTAAGACTTTTTTGACACTAATTGGTGATGGATAATGCCTATATAACGTAGGTAGATGAAGGCAAAAATGGTATAAAAAGGCCTGTGTTTCTTTGTTCTGTACCCCCGCTTTCCAGAAAAGGGTCCTTCTTATTGCTTATTCTCTCTGGCCACTGAGAATAAACATCTTTTTCTACAGCAACCGGAACTCTCTTTGTCTCATTACCTCAAACCTTTGTCTGCTACTTCACCTTAGGGTGGAACTCACTGTTAAGATGTAAATTGTATTTGAATGAAACTACCCCTTTGTTTCTCATCCAGCTTCCACTATGCTGTCCATGCTCCTTTGTTTCTAACCAAACCTAAATCATTACCAGCTACAGAATTCCAGAAAAGATAGGAATTGAAACAATTACACTTTAAAATGTCAGAATATAATTTTAAAAATGCTGCCCAGAGAAAATGGTTGAAACAGTTAAAATGCTGAGGAATCCTCATTCTCATCGTCCTCACGCCTGTTAAATGAGGTAGAGCATTTCCTCTAGAATGCTAAATTGTTGGATGAGGCTTTATGAGGATCCCCACATTTTAATTCCTACATGGCCCGGAAACTCACTGGCTAAACTCCTTCATAGGGCTGCCATGGAATTAAAATAACATTCTAAGCATCTCACAGGTAGGGTTAGAAGAAATAAAATCAACCGTACAGTAGGTATACCATAGCATGGAAATAGCCCTTGCTCCTGCACTGCAATAACTGGTAACTGACTCCTTTCTGTGATCTGGACTGACAAAGCTTTAGACCACTGCTTTTTAATCTGTGGGTCCCAACAAATGGGGTTCTGCTTATTGAGCAATATCTCCTGCCTAAATCATCAAATCATATATTAAATTCCCCTCTATTCATCAAGGCTCTGGTGTAAAATGACAGAAACATTTAGCTACAGTAGAGTCTTGCTTATCCAACCTTCGCTCATCCAACGTTCTGTATTATCCAACGCAGTCTGCCTCCCACCCAGATCCACATCTGTTTCTCTAGGCAGCAACACACAGCAGGCCAACACGTCCAACAACAACACAAATGCAGCCACGCTCCCAAACAAGGAGCAGACTTGTTGTAAAACATGATGTTTGGGTGCTTAATTTGTAAAATCATAATATAATTAGATGTTTAATACGCTTTTCCTCAATCCCTCCTTATTATCCAACATTTTTGCTTATCCAACATTCTGATGGCTCATTTGTTGGATAAGTGAGGCTCTACTGTATATGCTTTACTTTCTCCTGTGAATAACGTCAAAAGGTTGCTCTCCTCTCCATGCTATTAAACTATATGTGATTGAACTACAAATATGGAAATGCAAAGATAACATGTCCCTTTTTTAAAAGTGAAAGGTTAAATTTGCTCCCTACCTGTCATTTGTTTCACAAACCCAAACCTGTTTAGTATACCAACAAAGATTCAAGGAGCAGATCAGCATTATTGGTTATAAGTAAGAATGTCAGACCTGGCAATTATGACATGATTTAGAACAACTGTTAGTGTAGTATTATGAAAAGCTGTCCTACATCGACACACTTTCATTTTTAACACCAGCATGCCTCCTCCCTCCTTCAACACATGCTTTCCAAGTGAGTTAGTCAAAGCATGTTTTCTAGATAGAGGCAACATTCAGTCATGCGTAATGCTCTCCCAACCAACTGAACTAGACTGTGGCTCATCCAAAGATGGGATCTCTTGAAAGCAAAAATAGGGAAACCTGATGATGCAATCCAGGACCCTTCCACACAGCCATATAATCCAGAATATCAAGGCAGAAAATCCAACAATATCGGCTTTGAACTTGGTTATTTGAGTCCACACTGCCATATATTCCAGTTCAAATGTGTGGAAGGGGCCCCACAGTCTACAGATTTCAAGGGAATGATCCCTGAATGAAGAATTGGATGATCTGCACATAGTTTGAGAGGATAAACCGGCAGTTTCAAGTATATCTATTTGGGTTAAAGCCCCAGCAGGATAACCTCTGAGGACATATATGGGGCTCCACATCCCAGAATGTGAAGCCCCCAGTGGTGTAGCAGGTTAAACTGCTGAGCTGCTGAACTTACTGACTGAAAGGTCGGAGGTTCAAATCCAGGGAGTGGGGTGAGCTCCTGCTGTTAGTCCAAGCTTCTGCCAACCTAGCAGTTCGAAAACATGCAAATGTGAGTAGATTGATAGGTACTGCTCCAGTGGGAAGGTAACAGCGCTCCATGCAGCCATGCTGGCCACATGACCTTGGAGGTGTCTATGGACAATGCCAACTCTTTGGCTTAGAAATGGAGATGAGTACCAACCCCCAGAGTCAGGCACAACTAGACTTAATGTCAGGGGAAAACCTTTACCTTTACCTACATCCCAGAATACTCTTTTTATGCCCTGCTGATTGCTACACACAAGTCTTCTTCGAAGGTGAAGTACTAAAAGTATTATTACTTAGGGCCAAATTACATACAACTCCATTTTTCTTTCCCCACCAAGCAGTCAAAGAGACTGCAGTCAAGAGCTGAAAACCAGTAGCAGTGGTTGCTTAACTTTAGGTGCATATATACTGTAGAGTTAATTCAGTTTAACACCACTTTAACCGCCATGGGTCAATGCTATGAAATTCTGGGGCTCGTAGTTTGATGAAGCAGCAGCACTTTTTGGCAGATGAGGCTAAAGACCTTTTACAACTAAGACTCCCATGTCTCCGTAGCATTGAGCTATAGCAGCTATAGTGGAGTCAAAATGCATTAATAGACACCCTTTGTTTTGCTTCCATACAAAATCATCCTGTCCTAGTTGCTTTCTCGCTAGCTGGGGAAAAGCTACTATGCTCCTTCAACTCTGTGGAGAAAATAGCTTGATCAAGGTGAGCTTAATGAGAAAAAGATGAAAAGGAAAAACCAAAGCAGCCCACCCCTCCCATAATATCATTTGTACATCTGATTTTCAGTTTTAAATGTTGGCAGGGGGGAAAAACCACACACTACAAGTAATGTGTAATTTGACCTTCAGGAGGAAGGAATATTCTGAGACAATACCTCCCTACTGAAGACACAAAGCGCAAGATAGTTGCAACACATACCTTTTGCTGGCTTTTGAATGTATCCAAATACAAAACCCACGGTGATTTCCGTCTCTTTCAAAGTACTGAAAATTGATGCTTATTTATACAGCTAGGGACACACCTACATGCCTCCAGAAAACTATTACTCCACAGTAGCATGCTTCTCTGCCTTATTTGCTAACCAAGACACACCTTCTGGTGATATGCCAGGTCTGATTTGTGATAGTTATAAAAAAAAACATAGTTACAGCAGTAGTTGCATATTTGAAGAAAGGAAGAGTTGTGTCAACTCTTTTCCCTTTCTTCCTAACAACGTAGTGGAAACACACCTTGATAAATCAGAACAGGGATGGGCTGGTAAATGAACAATGAAAACATGAATGGAGGAATAGAAAAGATTATTGTGGTTATATTATGTATTTGGTTGAGAAGTTAAGTATTAGTCACTAGTCTTGTGCACTCAGGGTAAACCTTGATCCGTTTTGTGTCTTGGCTTTCGGTGAGGCCAATCTGTTTTTTGGAGCCTCCCAAACTCAGGAGAGCAGATATCTGTTTTCCCTTTTCAGTGCCAAAATATGTTTTCTTTTGGCCCATTATTGGAGGGGGGGGGCTTCCCACCCAGGCTCCCCTTCCCGGCGCGCACTTTAAGGAGGCTTTTTATTGGCATTTGCCTCACCTTCATCTGGGGAGCCAAATAGCTCCCTGGCTGGGGCTGAAGACCCATCGCCTTTGGGCCTGCATGCCACATATGCACTCTCCTTGGAAAGAGAGTGTGTGTGTGGCGTGCAGGCCCAAAGCACCACGAGTGCCAGGGCCTGCAGCCAAGCACCTCTTATTCAGTGCTCAGCTGTAGGCCCTGGTAGGCGCATGCCTTTTGCGCCTGCATGCCACACACACATTCTCCTTGGAGTGAAGGGCAAATGGCAGCGAGCTGACTAGTTTTCACCCTAAGCACAATCTTCCTTTTCTTCTCTATATAACTGTGATGCTGAAAAGCAGGTTTGGAGCCGGTACCCGCTTTTATCTCATTTTGTGTTGAGTTTATTCTCGTACTAGGAGGGGTGTTCCCATTCCATGACTGCAACTGAATGAAAGAAATGAAAGGATCAAATGAAATGGGAGAAACGAATTCCACACACATGTCTACTAATCACCATGCCTTTCTTACAAAAATATTAACATTATAGTCTTTTTGAAGAAGAAAGCCCTTCTTTCTAACCAGCCCAGTTGAGGGCCAGCAACTATTGTCAGAAACCAGCTGCCTAAAAAGACACCTGGCATAGTCATGCTATTGCACATTCATTCATTCAATTACTTCTTATAGACACCAGGTCAATGTAACCTTATGTATAATTAAATGTACACACACAAAAGCTCATCAACATTCTTTTTAAAGCCTTAGATACAATCTCCCCCCCCCCCCACACACACACACCAATATAGTTTCAATTATTAGAATTGGAAATGAATAATATTACCAAGGTAATTATCTTTCCTTTCTCTCTCTTCTATTAGAATCAAAACTACCGCGTTTCCCCGAAAATAAGACAGTGTCTTATATTAATTTTTGCTCCCAAAGATGCACTAGGTCTTATTTTCAGGGGATGTCCTATTTTTCCATGAAGAAGAATTCACATTTATTGTTGAACAAAAAAAATGAACATTCTATACTGTACAGTAGTTGTCATCACAAACCAGCATAACCAGACAAACTGGGAATCCTATCAAGAATTTCTTGTTACTACCATTATTTCCATGTATATGGTACATACATTTACTGATCCTGCATGCTCTGGTGTTCTGTTTGGCAGGCATGCTTCCAAACAAAACTTTTCCTAGGTCTTACTTTCAGGGGAGGCCTTATATTTAGCAATTCAGCAAAACTTCTACTAGGTCTTATTTTTCGGGGATGTCTTATTTTCGGGGAAACAGGGTAAGTTGCTCATAGCATAAACCCATCTTTTTGGACTTCATTCCATCAGCTGGGGGAAAGCAGGGGAAAGTGGGGGAACCATCTTACCCGT
This sequence comes from Anolis carolinensis, assembly GCF_035594765.1. Taxonomy (NCBI): domain Eukaryota; kingdom Metazoa; phylum Chordata; class Lepidosauria; order Squamata; family Anolidae; genus Anolis; species Anolis carolinensis. The sequence goes on from NC_085845.1 coordinate 113,172,486, forward strand.
TCCCTTCCGTCTTCCCCTGTCTTCTGGCAGCCATCCCACGTCGTTTCCACATTTAGGCTGGTCTTTCCCCCATTTTCTGCAGCTTTGTCCCATTTGGAGTCGAGTAACACCTGTCTCCTGAAGATGGGTTTAGGGCTCTGTTTCCATGTGCTTCACAAACAGAGCCCCATGAAGTCCTACTGAAAGTGCCCTTACGTCATGTGATGGCCTCTACAGGACTCCTGTGGGGCTCCCTAAAACTCCTATAGCTTGCTGGGCAAGCTATTGGAGTTTTAGGGAGCCCCACAGGAGTCCCAGAGTAAGAAGATGTCTTGGTGGTGGTGCCATGGCAGTCCTCATTCCCCAAAGAAGAAGTAAAATGTGTGTTAATATCAAAATCTGGGGAACCCCTGGTGGTGCAGAGGATTAAACTGTTGAGCTGCTGAACTTGCTGACTGAAAGGTTGGTGGCTCAAATCTGGGGAGCGGACTGAGCTCCCACTGTTAGCCCCAGCTTCTACCAACCTAGCAGTTCGAAAACATGCAAATGTGAGTAGATCAATAGGTACTGTTCCTGTGGAAAGGTAACTGCACTCCATGCAGTCATGCTGGCCACATGACCTTGAAGGTGTCTATGGATAATACTAGCTCTTTGGCTTAGAAATGAACACCACGCCCAGACACAACTAGTCAAGGGGAAATCTTTACCTTTTAATAACATCTGACATTAGGTCTACTGTACAGAATTGGCTGTTCCCACCTCTGTTCTTTTTGGGCAGGGCAGAGATTGTGGGCTTTGCCATGCTCCACACCCTGGTGCCTGAGGAAGCTGCCTCAATGAAGTGTACAGCAAGGCTGGAGCTATGTTTAGGAACAGCTGTTTGGGGAAAAATCTTTTTAGATTCGAAGTATAACAGGAAATAATTTGATGAATTATAACATATAAGAATTCCTTTCAGAAAATGTGAGCAGATATGACTAAATCTGAAAAATGGTTATGAAACAGATACGTAAATGGAAACTGCCAGTTTTTTCACAGTTTCTGTAGAAGTGTATGATGGAAACCTGATTTTTTATCATGTCAGAAGCGACTTGCAAATCACTTCTGGTGTGAGAGAATTGGCCATCTACACAGACATTGCCCAGGGGATGCCAGATGTGTTACTGAAAGGCTTCTTTCATGTCCCGCAAGGTAGAGCTGATAGATGGAAGCTCACTCCATCTCGTGGATTCGAACCGCCAGCCTTCAGAGCAGCAACCCAACCTGATGAACCCTGGTCATCGTGACGGAGAACACCATGGTCCTGGGCCTCCTGCAACCACCAGATCACACAGCAGGGGTTTTGAGAAGAAAATATTGCTATCCCTGTGTTCTAGCTCCCCCCCCCCCCTGGTAGTTGTGTTCTCTGTGAATGAGGAATAGCAACAGAAAGGGGAGGCCCCTACCACAAAGCAAGAGACAACCAGGTCTGGCCTAGTAAAGCTGCCTACTAACTTATTCACCCCCAGCAAGAACTGAAAGTGAACCCAGAGCCACGAAACGTCTCCATTTGGTCCATCTTCCTGGTTTTTAACAGGAAGCAGATTGGGAGATGGATCATAGCTATATCACCATAGCAATATCTCCCATGCTGGATCTCAGCCAAGAGCTTCACTTTCATATCTCCTGTGTTTCTTGATGAGCTCCACCTATGGTCTCACCTCTCCTTGCCACCCAAGTTGGTCCCCATTACCTTAAATGCTGTTTTATCTCTTCCAAAAGTTCTACAAAGTCAAAAAACCAATTTGAATTTCTGCATAACCTCTGGCATGGGAATCTACTTTCTAGGGTGTGCCCACAGTGTACACAATTATTTAATTATAATTAAACTTTCAAATCTGTATTTCCTTGTAAACTGCTGTCTGGAACGAGTGGCTCGTGAATATGCTTGCTCGTACTAACAACTCTGGTTAAATAATATGAAACCACAAATTTCTTTCTTAATAACTGTTATTATTGAATGAACACTCTTCCTCTGAGATCATGAGATGATACAGATTATTTACAGTTGTTGGATCACTGGTATATATAAATCTAAAGTGGGGGTGTTTTAATAAGTATTATGTACCAGTGCAATCTGTTTGTGTTTCAATATTGGCATGTTTTCTGACAGTTTAATTATTTAAAATTAAAGAGATGAGAGTATCAAAAATGCCAAATGCTGAAAATCTTGGCCTTTTTAATTATGTGATGGATGGCAGCTCTTTGGCTTCTCTTTCAAAGTGTGCTGTGGAAGCAATTCCTATTACGGAAGTCTATGGAATTCTGGCACAGTTAGACTGCCAACTGGTAAACAAGTCAAGGCAGGATGTTCATTTAATTTTCTACTACTTGAAATAAATATAGAACTGGTGAAATAAATTGGCTTGAGGGCCACATGGTCAGACATTTTGTATCCTAAACTATTGAAGGATCAATTGCTGCCTAAGCTGCCAGGTGGCAGCAAAGCAAGCCTACATTTATTCAACTCACCAGTCTGGTCAAACAGTCCCTGGCTATGCTGGTTGGAGATGATGGGAGGTTTTTTAGAAGTCAATTTCATCTGATATTGGATTAGTTAAGTGGAAACTTTGATTAGTTTTTTTTTAATTTTGTCAGAAGCGAATTGAGAACATATTGCAAGTTGCTTCTGGTGTGAGAGAATTGGCCATCTTCAAAGATAGGTCACCAAACACAAGGTCACCTAACAGTATAAGGAAAAAATAAGGAGAAAAATATAAAATAGGTTGAATATCTGATCACCAAAATGGATAATACATCCTTCAAAATACAACAAATAAACAAATGACAAGGGAGGAAGAAAAGGAGGAGTATTAGCCACCCCCTAATAATCCAGAAGATGTTGCTGGGCCATTCACATAGCAAGCTGTGTTTTGCTGTATTCGTCAAATATTTGTTGCTGGAGGCAGCTTGCTTTACCATGCTAATTGGTAGTGGTGTGCATGTGGGACTTACCTTGTCCCGTTTTGTGTCCCAGCTTTCGGTGGGGCCCGCTTCCATTTTCATCTGACCTCCCGAAATTGGGAGGTCAGACTGAAATGGCAGACAAAGGTTTGAGGTAATGAGACAAAGAGAGTTCCGGTTGCTGTAGAAAAAGACGTTTATTCTCAGTGGCCAGAGAGAATAAGCAATAAGAAGGACCTTCTCCTGTAATCAGGAAAGCGAATGTACAGAACAAAGAAACACAGGTCCTTATATACTATTTTTGCCTTCATCTACCTACGTCATATAAGCATTATCCATCACCAATTAGTGTCAAAAAAGTCTTACTTTGCACTTTACTAAAAGCTACTTTTGCATTTTCCTAAAATATAGGCTACTTTCAAGACCTCTGACCCTCCATTAGACCTTATCTAAGGAATTCCTATCTAGGCTTTCTGAGATCTCATTAATTGAGGAATTCCCCCTTATTGTAGCTTTCAGGGAGCCATTAGCACTCCTACATGGCGCCAGGTCTTATCTTGACATCCCAAAATTCTTAATTTGTCTTTTGTCCACTAGTTTATCTATTCTTGTTGACACTTGACAGATGTCTCTGGCCCTTAGGGTGAACTTTGGTCTCTGATTATGGGGAGGCAGTTATTTGCTGGGTAGAGTGTATTTTTGGGGCTATATGAACACAATCTGCTGGTGATTACATATTTTCCTATTCCTATTTCTAATATGATTACATTCAATATATAGTTTCCAATACAAGTATTATATTTTCCCAATACACCTTCATCAAGACATTTGTTCTGTTTGTTCTGTTTTGTCTTCTGGGCCAAAAGATCTGTTTTCTTTCGTCCCAAAGCACCCAGGGCTACGGGTGCAGGCTTTGGGCCTACGCAGAGCATCCGGGCCTAGTTGGGCTAGCTGCAGCTAAGGAGAAATCCTTATTCTGCAATCGGCTGCAGCAGGACCAGCAAGGCCCAGCCGATTCCTGACTAAGGAGTGCTCCTTACTTTGCAATCAGCTGCAGGCTCTGCGAGGCCTGGGCTTGCAGCTGATCGATCTGAAAAGCAGACTTGGAACTGTTACCTACTCCTGCCTGCCTTTCGTTTTGAGTTGGTTTTTGTTCTGGGGGGCCTTTCCGTTTCGTGCCATTCGAATGGACTGTATCATACACATCTCTACTAACTGGTAGAGAACGACATGGAACTGTATCTTGACTATGTTATCTGAACATAGTCAAGCCCTTCTCCCTCAGTCCAGCTTTTCTTCGAAGTTGACATGTATGACAAAAGTCCATTTATAACAGTGATGACTCTTCAAAGTATGGTCTCTTGTTCAAAATTACCTTCCAACTAGAGAGCCCGGGTTTCCAGGAAAGAAAGTAGAGAGAACTCCTGCTTTTTTAATGGGGATGTAAGGTGTTGGTGGTCACACAACCAGGTATCAAGCAGCATCTGCTGAAAATCCCTCTTCAATGCAATCTTTAAGGATACAGAAGCCCTCTCCAGTTTTCCTTGTGGGATACCTAGACCCTGAGTTTGGGACTCCATCTCAGAAGATGGTATATCTATATTATTTCTAGGATGGACCTCTTAGAATTCAGGTGAAGGCCCACATGATTTAAAACCTCCTGCCATAGAAAACTATCAGAAAACTAGAAAAAAGCTGGACTCACATATCAGCCTGAAATGTTGATTTTCCAATGCACAGACAGTGTTATATAAAGGAGCATTTTGTTATGTTAATTCCCACCTCAGTCCTTTTTCTTGTTCCCAAACAGACTCACTGAATTCACGAGGCTTGCTCCAGAGCATGTGGTTAGGTGTATTTCCACACACGGCAATTATCCTGCATCATTCATAGACTCTTTCCACATGCTCAGATCCCACCAAACAAACTCTTTCCACATGCTTTAGAATGCTCTGTCAGAGAAGGGTAAATCTCTCCCAAAACTGGAAATCCTAGATTCCCATAGCATTGAGCGATGGCAATCAATGTGGTGTCAAACTTGTATAATTCTCCAGGGTTGATACAGTCAATGTGTCACAACTGTTTTTTCATGTAGTGCAGTAATAAAAAAACTAGTATGAAAATACCCAAGTATCTTTTGTTTTGTCAGGAAAGCAAAACTTTAGGTTAGAAGGCTGGTTGATAACATAAATTCATTTCCACCCACATCTCTGCTGACTAGTCACGTTCAAAAGGATTTAGCCATGGATGGAAAATATTGTCCTGAGACTGGGGGCCCTTTCACATTGCATAGTTACACATTACACACTCTGATTCCCCTTAAACTACAATTTCTGCATCCTATGAAGTTCAGGGGTTTAGAGTCTGGCTGAGAATTTTAAATGCCCTTCCATACACTGCAAAGTCTGGGATTCTATAGGATGCAACCATAGTGCTATGATTTTGTTGTGTCAACAGGCCCCAGATATTTCAAGTGACAAAGAATTTGGGGTAGATTTGATATATCTATATATATAAAAGGATAAAGTTGTTTGCACAGTGACTATAACAACAAAACTAAACATCCCAGAAATACGAAACTTGGCAACACAACACAAAAGCCTTGCCTCCCGGTTACAACAACACAACCACACCACAAAACTACAATCCGGATCCACAAAACTCACAACAATGCATCATGACTATAACAACACAACTAAATGCCCCAGAAATACAAAACTTGGCAACACAATGCAAAAGCCTTGCCTCCCGGTTGTAACAACACAACCACACCACAAAACCACAATCCGGACCCACAAAACTCACAACAATGCATCGTGACTATAACAACACAACTAAACTGGATGGCCATCTGTCTGAGGGGTTTGGGTGGGTCTTCCTCCATGACAAAAAGAAAGAAAGGGGTTGGACTGGATGCAAACTACAAATCCCAGCACCCCATGGCATGGAGTCCATGCATTTCAATTACAGGCCTCTTCCTTCTCCGTTTTCCTGCCATCCAACCCACTGACCCAGTTCCATGGCTCCGCAGGCAGGAAAGGCTGGGATGGATAGAACGAAGGAAGGAGGGAGGGAAGGGAAGCGAAGGAATGCCAAGGACAAAAGCCCTCCCACTCTGCCCAGAAGGCCAAGGGCAAAAGGGAGAGAAAGACCATTGATCCGGTTATATTTATCCTTTCTGACCAGTGTGTTCTTATCAGCGAGCTCAGGATCGGAGCAGAGAAAGGTAATAGCATAGGAATAAAGGAAACAAGGAGAGCACCCACTCTATCTATCCATCCACTCATCTATCCATCCACTCACCCACTAATAATAAACACCTACACAGGCAAGAATCAGCCATGCACTGAGGCTACAAGGCCATTCATCTACCTCTCCAGTCCCTACATTCACACTTGGCCTCCAAAAAAACAATTACAATAATAACAATGACAACTACAACAATAAGAATCAACACCATCACAGGCAAGAAGCAGCCAGGCACTGAAGCTGAGAGGCCAGTCAGTCCTACACTGGGCCTCCAAAAAAACAATACAGTAGCATCTAACTTATCCAACCTTCATCACCACCACAACAACAACAATAATAAACACCTACACAGGCAAAACAAAAAAAGACTATTCTACCAAAATAAAAATATAAACCACACTCAGCAGAAGCAGACATCACGATTAACAACAAACCAAAGACAACAGGGATCTCAATTATCTCACAAAAATTGAAGAAGGTAACTGTCAGTTCCTGGAAGGTGTAGGAGACAAAGATAGGCTCACACAGCTTGTAGCTATGGAAAACTTTATTGAATTCGCCTTGCCAAAATGACCGCAAAGCTTCTACTGCCCGTCTTCCGCTCTTTCCCCTCGGTATATTGGGTTGTTGCTTCCCCCCTCCCTTCACGTCTCTTCTTCTCCATTCACACCTCCCTTTCCTTTTGTCCTTTCCCATGTTTGAAGACCAGACCCTGTCATAAATCAGCCTTCCCAGCCAAATGGTCTTATTTATCCTATTTGTTGTAGTCAGGTGTGAAAAGAACAGCTTGGAGAATGCTGATCTTTTTGCATCCTGACAGTAACAGACTTCAAATACTAATGTGAGTATAAAGAAGGGTGGAGGTCACAGCATAAATACAACCCAATGTAGACTGACCAACCCCACCAGACTAAGCCACAGCAACACATGGCTGGGCACAGCTAGTATATATATATTTGTAAGACACTACAAATTCAGATTTCATTGTTGTTCAATCCACTGAAATTGTAGATCCACTGAAATTGTATCCCTACAAGATGTCCCTTTTCCATTTTCAATTTCTCTTACTTTGGCTCAGAAACTATCGCCATTAGGATAGAAAACCTGTATACAAGCTCCCTCTCTAAATAGCTCCATCTTGGTGAATTTGGTTAAGAAGTTGGCTAACTGTAATTTATAATCAAATAAATATCAAACAAAGTGTTACCACTCAGATAGCAGGACTGAGCAGGACACAATTTTTAGTTTGAAATGTGTCCATTACTTTTGGTTAACCTATGAACCGAACCAACTATCCTATAGACACCAGATCACATCTGGCCTTGAACCAATGAAAACCACAAACAAGGTTATATTTCAGAGAAAAGATTTGAGAAAACAACCTCTGAGTATTCATTGCTTTGTATGGGCTCAAGAGGAGCCCCCAGATGGCGTAGTGGACTAAGTGACTTGAAGGTTGGGTTGCTGACCTGAAAGCTGCCAGGTTCGAATCCCACCTGGGGAGAGTGTGGATGAGCTCCCTCTATCAGCTCCAGCTCCATGCGGGGACATGAGAGAAGCCTCCCACAAGGATGGTAAAAACATCAAAACATCCGGGCGCCCCCTGGGCAACGTCCTTGCAGACGGCCAATTCTCTCACTCCAGAAGCAACTCCGGTTGCTCCTGACACGAAAAAAAAATGGGCTCAAGAATAACTCACCAGGCAAGTTGAAGGCTTACAGATACCCACAAACAACCTTCAGTTTGTCCCTAAGACTGAGACTGTCCACCATTTAGCTGCAGTGTTACCTACTGGACAAGCAATTATATTGTCAGGAACAAGCTCCCCCAATGTCCCAAAGGTAAGCATTGTATAAAAGAGCAGTTATTGGAATTCAAGAAACCTGTTGTACATTTTGGAGCAAAGAAGCAAGGCTGATATTTGAGTTTTGGCCAGGCCCCTGCCAAATGTCAAGAAATGTGCTAGAAACCCTGCTTTGGCTGGCTAATCAATCTGCAGGCTGTATTTTTCTTGCTATGGTTTTTTTTTTTTTAGCTCTACAATGACTTTAGTCAAGAACAACAGAGAGCGTTTCTTTACCTAGCTAGCTCTCTGGCAAATATAACTATCTGGAAAATGTTTTAAAAATAAATAAATCTGAAAGAAATTGCTGCCTGTGCCCCATTTTGATATGGCCTGTTGGTCTTTGTTCCAGACATGCAGAGTTGAGATTTGCCTAAGGAATTCTTCTTCCCATAGCAAATCAACAAGCCTCATCACTCATTACAAAAAGTATGGATGGTTTGTAATCTCTTATCTAATTCTGCTTCTTCAGCAGCTGTGGTTGGGGCATATGTTTGGATCACTGTGATCCAAAAAGTGTATATGCCTATAAAAGTTTTTTTAAAAGCTATCTTAACATTTAAGAAAACATAACAACCAATGAGCATTTAAAACAATTTTCCCTAATCTGGAATTCTCCAAATGCCTGGTAGGGATTATGTGGGTGGTGTGGATAATATGGGTGGTGATGGCACCAGATAAAGGAAACCTGTTCTAGGTGTGATAGAGCTTTTAAGGTAAAGGGTAGGAAGATAATATTTGGCTTTCTCAAGGTGCTGTGGTAAACATCTTATAGGGCTCTTTGGGACTCTAGGTAAAGGTAAAGGTTTTCCCCTGACCTTTACCTAGAGTCCCAAAGAGCCCTATAAGATGCTCTGAGAAAGCACTTTGAGAAAGCCAAATATTATCTTCCTACCCTTTACCTTAAAAGCTCTATCACACCTAGAACAGGTTTCCTTTATCTGGTGCCATCACCACCCATATTATCCACACCACCCATACCAATAAAGGGAAACGCTAAAGAATGCTCAAACTTCCGTACAGTGGCACTTATTTCCCATGCCAGTAAGGTAATGCTCAAGATCCTGCAAGGCAGACTCCAGCAATACATGGAGAGTTGCCAGATGTCCAAGCTGGGTTCAGAAAAGGCAGAGGAACGAGAGACCAAATTGCCAATATCCACTGGATAATGGAGGAAGCCAGGGAGTTTCAGAAAAACATCTACTTCTGCTTTATTGACTATTCTAAAGCCTTCGACTGTGTGGATCATAATAAACTATGTAATGTTCTTGGTGGTATGGGGATACCAAGCCACCTTGTCTGTCTCCTGAGAAATCTGTATAAAGACCAAGTAGCCACAGTAAGAACAGACCACGGAACAACAGATTGGTTCAAGATTGGGAAAGGAGTGCGGCAGGGCTGCATGCTTTCACCCTCCCTATTCAACTTGTACGCAGAACACATAATGCGACGTGTGGGGCTTGAGGAATCCAAGGCCGGAGTTAAAATTGCTGGAAGAAACATTAACAACCTTAGGTATGCAGATGATACCACTCTGATGGCCGAAAGCGAGGAGGAGCTGAGGAGCCTTATCATCAAGGTGAAAGAAGAAAGTGCAAAAGCTGGGTTGCAGTTAAATGTCAAGAAAACCAAGATCATGGCAACTACACCTATTGGTAACTGGCAAATAGAGGGAGAAAACGTGGAGGCAGTTACAGACTTTATATTTCTAGGCGCGAAGATCACTGCAGATACAGACTGCAGCCAGGAAATCAGAAGACGTTTACTTCTTGTCAGAACCCTGATTTCAGGGCCTGTACTCTGGCACCAGAAATCAAGGACGCTGACATCACAGACTGATAAGGCACCTGCGGTTCTCGGCCCTGAAGAGAAACGGCTGGTGTGCTTGTCGGGAAGGTTTTCTCTAGGTGGGAATTGTTACTTTGAATGTGGGGGGAGTGTATATAAGGGAGTCCTGGTGAGCCGACTAGCAATCTCGGCTTTATGCGTGTCAAGGTATCCTAAAGTTCTCAGTGATAACAGAGTGAGTCTCTTGTGTTCATTTGGGAGTGGCTGGAGTGAGCTGACACTTCTTGGGAGGAGAGCAATGGCCAACCTTGACAAAATAGTGAAGAGCAGAGACATCACACTGGCAACGAAGGTCCACATAGTCAAAGCAATGGTATTCCCCATAGTAACCTATGGATGCGAGAGCTGGACCATAAGGAAGGCTGAGCGAAGGAAGATAGATGCTTTTGAACTCTAGTGCTGGAGGAAAATCCTGAGAGTGCCTTGGACCGCAAGAAGATCCAACCAGTCCATCCTCCAGGAAATAATGCCCGGCTGCTCACTGGAGGGAAGGATATTAGAGACAAAACTGAAGTATTTTGGCCACATCATGAGGAGACAGGAAAGCTTGGAAAAGATCACGATGCTGGGGAAAATGGAAGAAAAAAGGAAGAGAGGCTGACCAAGGGCAAGATGAATGGACAGTATCCTTGAAGTGACTGGGTTGACCTTGAAGGAACTGGGGGCGGTGATGGCCGACAGGGAGCTCTGGCGTGGACTGGTCCATGAGGTCACGAAGAGTCGGAGATGACTAAACGACTGAGCAGCAGCTGACTAGGGAATTAGATGCATGTAGAGATCACTATTTTGTTTTTGGAGATTATTCTTTTGATTCCTAATTGATAGCAATTTAGTTAGCTGAGATTTTCATCATTCCTTCTAAAGAAATCAAAATCTAATATTGTGAGATATGGTGCCCACATTTGCTTATTTTCCTCTTGCCTCTTCATTGTTTCCCTCCCACTTTTGTCTCAAGTTTGTTTTGGTTGTGTGTAAAGATTACACTGAAGCTTTGTTTTGCTAGTGAGACAGTGAGGTGATGTTCAGGAAGACAACAGGGAAACCATGAACCCACATCTTTTTATACCTTGGAACTATATTTGCATAGAAGGAAACTGGAATATGCCCTTTGCCAGACAGCCAAAGAAAGCTGAACAAGTTAATAAGGGTTTTTGAAAGTCTCTAATTCTTAAAGTTGCCATAAATTGAAACTGAGCTGATGGTAAACAAAAACCACAATCTATCTTCCCAATATGCACTTGCTTTTCAAGAACAGTTTTTTGTTCCGCAATATTCAGTCTATTGCTGTAAATCAGTGGTTCTCAACCTGTGAGTCCTCAGATGGTTTACCTTCAACTCCCAGAAATCCTAACAGCTGGTAAACTGGCTGGGATTTCTGGGAGTTGTAAGCAGGAGTTGTAAGCAGTTGAGAACCACTGCTCTAAAGTAACCGTTCTGCTCACGTGCAGCTTCCAATCAAGAATGTGGTTGCAAGGTGGAGGAGGGAAGGGATTGTGCCATTTCCGCTAGCAAAGTTGTTGATTCAATAGTTTATGGCAGATTTTATCTACAAACTTTTCTTCTGTCACACAGATAAACAAGAATGGAACACTGTTAAAATCCCATGAGCAATTAACAGAATTCTGGGAACCAACATCCAACTATGTGAGAGTAGCGTATGATAGATATCATTCCCATGTGAATTACCACTATCTGCCAAAAGGAACATATTACCTGTTAAAGTACAGAATGGCAAAGTGTACTACTTTTAAAAAGCACTACTTTTTAAACTATGGATCCCGACCCCCAATGGGATCCCCCTAGCTCAATGCTTGGGTCACAAAAAAATGCTTGGTAACAATAAAAGATTTCTGAATGTCACCATTTACACAAACCTGTGAGCAACAATGTGCAGTGATTTCAGTAAACGATGAAAATGCTTCAGTTGTACTTTATAAAAAGGAAAACCATCCTATTTAGCAAGCCTTGTAAATGCGGATTTGTTATCTGCAAATGTTTGATTTTTATATCTATTTTATTATATATTTATATAATTGGCTTGCCTTGAAGGAACTGGGGGCGGCCGATGGCCGACAGGGAGCTCTGGCGTGGACTGGTCCATGAGGTCACGAAGAGTTGGAAACGACTATGCAACTGAGCAGCAGCACCAGCAGCATAATTGGGATCACATAAAAATTTCTCAGGCAAAAAGGGGTTGTGTGTGGAAATAGTTTAAGAAGTCATGTGCTAGGTGTTGTTCTGCAAATCCTGTCAGCCCCCACAATTTAGCCTCTGGTGAGGAATCCTAGAAATTTCATAGTCCAAGAACATTTGAAAAGTGGTATTTGGTCTTCTTCTGTCCTGCGAGTATTCCTTCCAAGAGCCTACTATAGGCAAGATTCCCATTTATCACATATTGGGTGATGCTCTTTCACAGTTCAAGGTCAGCTTCCAAAGAACAATGGTTACATTGGGGGCAGCCATGGTGTGAGCTCTGCCTATGGGAATTTCACACAACCTGTGCAGCACAGAAAGAAGCTGCATAACTGATACTCCCATTAATACACATACAGTTCCTTGCTTCAGTGATTTATGTGCTTCAGCTGCAGTATTATCAGCCTGGTTGAAGCAGAACCTTAAAGTATGTCCACTTTTTAAAAGCCCTTCAATCTATCTCTTTGCAGCTCATTACAAGCTATGTTTCAGATATTGCTTACTACGTCTGTTAATAGATCCTTCTGAAAAGTGAATTTGATTAGTCCATTACATATAGTTTTAGGAAAGACAAATGCATATTTCATAATTTTTAATTCAATGTACAAACAAGCAATAACTCTGTGTTTCAGTAAACAATTAATATGTAAGTACACTGTAGTTAGACTGGCATATAATTCTACAACATATGTAGACTACTTTTTATGCTGGTTCAAGGATTGGAAATGTTTTGGGTTATTGTTTAAAAATATAAAGCAGTTGCAAGGAGGATACATAAACCCAGATGAAAATGTACACTTGTGGAAACTCTCCAAGCACACGACTTTTGCCCTGCAAAACAAGAAATCAAGAAATAAATTTACAAACCTGCCTTCTTAAAACAAGTCTTGGCAAGACTTGACTGTTTATTGTCTATGTGTTGTTTTGCACTTGTTGTATTTTGCATGTCGCACCTTGAGTGTTCTGTGAGCTGCCCCGAGTCCCTCTGGGAGATGGTGGCAGCATATAAATAAAGTTTTGTTGTTGTTGTTGTTGTTGTTGTTGTTGTTGTTAATTCAGTATAAGCACACCATCATTTAACTAAATGTAGTTCCGAAACAATACAATTTTATTCTAAGTAGTACAGTTTTCCCTCATTTATCGCTGGGGTTAGGTTCCAGGACCACCCGCAATAAGTGAAAATTCGCAAAGTAGGGACGCTATATTTATTTTAATATTTATACATTATTTTAGTAGTTATACACTATTTTAAGGCTTTATCAACCAATCGTGTGTTGATAAATCGCCGCCTCCTCCTCCCATTGCCGCTTGGGCTCCTCTTTTCTCCCTTTGGCTTCTCCTTCCTCCCTTCCTTAGGCTGTAAATTGTAATTTTTTATGATTTATAATAGTCTTTTAGAGTTTATTGAAAAACTGTGAAACAGCAAATCCACAAAAAGAGAACTGCGAAGTAGTGAGGGAACACTGTATATAGGTTTCCTCATGTTTGTGTTTCTCTAAATTTCCAAGAATGTGGAAACCTATATACAGTGTTCCCTCACTACTCACATACTCACTTTTGATGCTCATTTCATGTTCTAGAATGCTAGTTTTAAATATGAAAAAGCTCACCTTTGTCCTGAACAGACCTTCAAAGCAGTAATTCTTGTAGTGACAGTCTGTTAAAACCAGCCCATGATCCAAATCCTCCCCAAAATGTAAACCTCTTTTGGTACTGTAACTACTTCTTAAAAAACAGGACCACTAACTATATTACTCTATTAGTATTACGTGCAACAACAGTTGTAGTTGCTTATGTTAACAAGGAAAGCTGCAACCTTGTTCAAATGCTACATACTTTGAAGATGAGAGCTCAAATTACTCCTGCTAGAGCTGTAGTATAAAAAGGAAAAGGTTTACCTTTTCTTCCTCAGCCTTTAAAAATGCCGATGATGTAGGAACAGATGTTGTGCATGGATTCCCAACAATGCTTCTGTGCTAACTTCATGGCTTCAGATTCATTTCCAGGTACTTGACCTTGTTGGGTAGGTTTCACCACAGGGATAGGAGATGGTTTTGGTTTCCCCAATTTCTTAATGGAACCTTTCCCTGCTTGGCTTTCTTCAATGTGCTTTGCAGAAAGAGGTTTCTGGGCCATCTTTCCATAGTTAACAGCATCTGCTTGTTGGATAGGAGTTGACTTTGTCCTTATGCTGGAACTCACCTGCCTCATGTGAGTTTCGGAAGAAACCCTCTGACACATTGTAGGCTTCAGAACCAGATTAGAGTAGCAGGCATTGTTCCGTTTCTTTAGATTCATGGCAATCTGATTCCAGTAAGTCATTGGGTTGTTGTTAAAAGAAGGACAAAGGGATGGTTTTCCTGTATATTCACACCAGTATGTCTTGCCTTGATTGTTACACTCTATTCTTAGCTTTGTCTCACCATTTCCAATCATACTCATTATGCAGGCATGTTTAACTTTGGTCTGAAAATGAATCTCTTTGCCACTGCTTCTTTTCTTTGCCTTTGGGTTTAGTGCGAAGGTTTCCATAAAACTGATTAAAAAGATTAAAAGGATGATAGTCCTCTTCATAGTGAAACACAATCAAAGCCTTGGAGTCCTGTTCACAAATGAGAAGCAACCAAACTGGGTTTCTGTAACTGAACTGACATACAAAGAGGTCTCTCTTCTAGGTTGGGTTGTGCATGTGAGGTTCCCACTTAAGCCTCCTTTTAAATACATTCCCTTGGTGTATACATAAGGTCATAATTTATAGCTGAATGGAATGCCAAACAGCCCGAACATTCAAGAAGGAAACAAGACAAATCTTGCTGCCCTCACACAGCATAACAGTTGAACAACTGAAAGAACTATTTCTGCCAAATATGTATACTTCCATTTTCCACTTATCTTATATAGTGGAGTTTTTAGCACTTCTGTTTTCCAATTGTCATATATAGTACAGTATGACTCCCTAAACCACAGATTTGATACCCACAGTTTCACTTACCCATATCCTCCAAAATATTTTCCCTCTTCCCAAAGTATTTGTGGACTTCTCTAGATCATCCAGTGCGATTATGTGATATGCTTCCAACCCAAGTATAGTCAAAATATAGGGTTCACTATTATCCAATTTCAGGTATCAATGGGTTTGTGTATCTTGGAACATATTCTCCATGGATACAGGGTTCTTACTATATCTTCTCTGACTATGTTGAAGTAACAAAAAGGTGAAGTTAAACTCACAAAAAAAGTAGCGGAGATACAGGCTCCGCTTTGATATAACAGGAACCTGGCTGAAATAAAAGCAAGGTCCTAAAATTCTCAGTAAGTCTGCGAGGACATTGAATACTTAATCTAAAAGATGGGTTTGAGGAATAGTTATGATCCATAAGGTTTAAATCTCTCTGCTCAGATATGATATCTACAGATTACCTAGGATTCAAAACTTGAGCGATAGGACTAAAATATACAGTCGATGTTGGTGCCTAAAAATCCCTGATCAAATTAACATAAGTCTTTGACATTTTGCTGAAAATATCAACAAATTAAAAAACACTTTTCTGCCACCATTTTACCTCCAGAGTTCTTTTTAATAGGGGCTGAAGTGGTAGAAGCTTACTGTTTTGCAAACAAAATCTCTCACATTTGCATCAAGTTGGATGTTACAGATGTCAAAGATGGATGCAATCAGGGCACAGCAAGGTTGTTATTATGGCCCTCAGGTTTTGTCCCAAGATTTCTACAAAACAGATGAAAAGAATTGTGGTCCCATCTTGGTGAAACATAGCATCTGATCCTTGGAATCTTGTTCTCATGGCATCCTGTGACAAGGAATAGCTGCTACTGACCATTGTTGTTGTTATGTCTAGTATACCCTGCTTTTCTCTCCACAAAGGAGACTCGTTGTGTCAGCTCACTATAGCCGCTCCCAAATGAAGACACGAGACTTGCTCTGTGATCACTGGAAACTTTTACTACAGGAAATATTGACAGGCGTGCCAGGCGTCAGTTCGCGCTCCCTTATATACCCTCTCCCCTATTCAAAGACACAATTCCCGCCAGATAAAAACCCCGCGAAATCCCCCCGCCAAATTCTGTAGCCGTTTCCTTTCAGGGTCAGGCGTAGCAGGTGTCTTATCAGTTTGGAACGTCAACAACCCAGATTTCTGGCACCATAATACAGGCCCTGAAGACTGGGTTCTGACCCATTGTTATGGGCAAGATGGCACAGCCCCAGGCATAATGTCATGGCAATACCTCAGCTGTTCAAAGCTGCATGCCTGGGTGGCCAGCATATCTACACCCTCCTGCTGTATTACTTCACTTGACACTAGGCAAGGAAAGGGAAAAAGAATATATCTGTGGAAAGTCCAGGGTGTGGCAAGACAAAGACAGTGACAAAGGACTCTTACCACACCCTGGACTCTCCACAGATATCCTTTCCTTGCCTAGTTTATCCATGCCTCACAACCTCTGAGGATGCCTGCCATAGATGTGGGCAAAACGTCAGGAGAGAATACTTCTGGAACATGGCCACACAGCCTGAAAGACATACAACAACCCTGCGACTCTGTATTATTTATTATTATTATATTTGGAATTTTAGCAGCAAAATTGTGTTTTCTCTGAAGTAGATCAGGATACATGAACACTGTCAGTTTAAAATGTCAGTTTATGTCACTGTCAGTTTATAACGAGAAAGCACCAGCTGGGGGTGGAGAGGGAAAAATAAGGGGCTATAGATTTGATGATGGTTTGCCCTAGTGTGTTTCTAATCAGGGAATTACTTTATAAAGGCTCCCTTCAAGCAGTGTTTCACGAGGAGTGGCAATTTGCGTTACATATCAGAATCATTATTTTCTATTGGTCTTTTCCAGTATTTAGGGAAACACAGTGAAAAGTGCAGGAGGTGGACTGCTATTTGATGTATTGGTCTTAGGTGGCTTATGCAATCTATTTTTTTTTTCATTCTACAACCCTTCTCCCATTAAAAAATCCAGGTCTTGTATCACATTTTCAAAATAAGGATCTTAGTGTGTATGTTTCTTTTCCCTGGCATTCACTACTGTTATGTGAGTCCCCTTCTGTCTTCATTAAAATATTGCATTTGAATTCAAATGCAGGGCTGTTATTTTTTTGAAGGGGTATATGTTTGTAACAAAATGTAGCAGTTTACATGACTTAGGATTTATTATCTGGCTGTTCATACATGTATGTGTGGCTGTCATACACACATGCACACGTTATAGTACACATAGTCATTTTAGAAGGAGTATAATTCCTTTCACACTCTGCATAATGAGAAAACGCCAGCTGGGTTCTTCAAATCTAGTGTCTTCAAGGTTTCATAGTACAACTCATACCATCACCAGCTACTACGCATATTGGTGTACTTTGTAGGAAGTTGTGATTCAAAACATCTGGAGGGTACCATGTTATAGAAGGCAGAGGTACATTTTGAAGTTGTATCCCCTCTGTTAAATCCAGGGCAAAGTCATGCCCCAAACAGAGCCAGAAGGGGGAAAATCAGCTTACAATTGTGTTTGGTCAATTGATACCTCTATGAACATTATGCTTTTTAAACTCTGTGGAAATTTAAGATCAGCTTATGAAAAGTTGGAAAAGTTGTATCACATATACAAAGCCACTCATACATAACTCATTAAACATGATCACTGCAGAATGTGGATACAATACTGATTTTTCTCTCAGATATATATCTTTCTTTATATATCTATATATCTTTCAGATATATACTTGAGCATGATGATGAACTCTGTTTGGTGTCTTCTGTTTCTTGTTTGCTCTGGGGGTACAGTTCTGTGCATGTTGTGCCTTTTTGTCATGGCCTTAACAAAATCAGCTTGATTTAACTCTAACCCAAAATCAAGTCAATCTAAATATTTAAATAAGAAGAAATCCATACTGCTTGGGTCCTGGACCAAAGTTTTAACCAAAATGTAATAGCATCTTCAATTCAAAGCCTACACCAACATTTATCAATATTTCACTTTATTTGAATGATTTCAGGACATTGCCAAGTTTGAAATAGGAAGTTATTAAAATCTACAATTTTGAATCTCTCTCTCTTTTTCTTTCTCACGCGCACACGCACGCACACACACACACACACAAGTATTCTGCACATTGGATAGTAGGAATAATCACTTTTCCCTATTAGTGATAAATCCTTATTCTATCTCATGTAACGCCAGCTTCTGTTGAATTTGAGAGCTGCTGCATAGGTGGCATTTTCCCCACAATGAGAAAAAAGTACTTCCACTGAATGAAGAATGGTACAAATTAATGTTGCTGCAAATGTTTGGAATGGACAACTGATGTGTAAACATTATGTAATTAAAATCAGGAAAGATTATTGAACAAAATTCTATTAAAGGAGCTTCCTTACAGTCAAGGAGCCAAAAAACAGTAGTCTTAATAGTCTTGATTCGCAATTTCAAGAAATACAATGTCAAAGCATTGAGAAGACATTGCATTTTATTTTTAAAAAACGCATTGAGCATCCTTTCCAAATTAGTCAAATAAATTAATTCTGTTCACAACTCTTACACCCAATTTCAAGGAAAATGGAATGCAACAGTTCTCTAAATAGTTCTATAGTCTTCTTTAACATTTCACAAAATATAGGCAGTTCTTTTTCCAAAATTTGGATTACAAGTAATATATAAAGAGGCTATGACAGATGAACGGTGTTAGTTAATCTCGCCTAGTCTCACATCTTTGCCAAACTTAATAAACTAAGTGGGCATGGAATAATGTTTCTTTTCCACCTGATATCCAAGATGAGGTAAACTGATATACCTGCATCTCACTACATGCACCCCAAGCCAATGCTTCTCGTACACATGCAAATGATGTACATAGGAATATGTACATAACTAGGCATGTATGATCAAGAGATAGCAATTAATGTGTTGTCTTTCATTCATTACACATAGTATACTATTTGCTGATATCCTGAATAGGTCCTTTTGACCTGACATGCTATATTTATTCAGATTCTAAGGAAGACATTTTAAAAATTATCTTTCATTTTCACATTAGGTCGGAATGTTTAATGCTAACTGATAGAAGAAAAATACACTTTTGGTCTTAGTGACATGGCATATTAAATAATCACTCAGAAAAAATTAACAACCATTCAATGACATTAAATTTTCTGAAAATAAGAAAGACTGGTTTCCTTTTTTAAAGAACAAACCAGCCAGTGGTGGGCATCCAACAGCACCAAAGGAACATTGATCATGCTGAGTAGGTTGTTTGTGAAGTATATAACAAATAGTATTAAAAATCTGCTGTAAGACAGCTGTAAAAAACACAGATACAAAAGTGTCTGCAAAGAGAATGTATTCTTCATGTAAACACATTTTACGTATTGTATTAACAAATCTGGGCATTATAAGAAAAACTCAGTAATTATATATGGGCAATTAATCTGAAACAAAACACACAAAATAGTTAACAGAAAACCCAGACAGCCCTGTTTACTCAAATTATTATGAACATATGAGACAGAAATCTCAACTGAAAAATGGTATGGTAAAGCAAGAATAGAAACCACTAATTTCAGATTTCAGTGGTACAAAATAGCAAATAATCAAGAATAATTCACTGTGCAGGCCCTACACAAGAAGAATGAATATTCAGAGTTCAACATTGATTGGAAAGATGGTGTTTTCCCAGAGGAGAATCTGAATTACTCTTTCCACGAGCTGAAAATGAAGACACAGAATAAAATTAAGGATAATTTCCATAAAGACCACATTACAAAGAAACTAAAATAAAACAATAAATGTTTGTATCATAATGAACAAAGCTGAGAAATAAGATAAGTCAGCACAAGAAAGAGGGCATTGACAGGCTTACGGCAAGATAGCTCAGGGATGGAGGAACAATTTAAGACTGGTTGCCTTCATTTGGAACTATATTTCTTAATTCAACTGAGCTTAAATGGCCAACATTTATCATCAAACCATGTGACTTACCCTTGACATTTCCAGTATGTGCTACCACTGTTCCACAGAGCTACAAGACAGAACATAGAAATCATACTCATTTCTTGCAGGGGAATGGTCTGTTTGCATCTAGCAAAACATTCTTCAGTGTAACATAGTCACTAAATTGAAAACTAATGCCAGTGTGAGAACACTTGATAATTGTTCCTTGTATTTCAAAGTGTTTTGTATAGTACATTATGCAGTTTTATTAGAACTACATATAAACATAACCAAGTAATTTATCTTCCACAGTAACTATCATATGTTCCTGCATCAGGAAAACGGATAAAAAATTGAAACATGATTCTCTTCTTTCGGAATAAAAATACAGAGCCTCTTTGAAAATACTAAAAGGAGTAGAGAAGAATGGAAAACTAAAAAAGGCTAGGGAGGGCGTCACTAAGGAGGAACTGAATGGAAACTACTAAGCTGCCACATTAAGGAGCATAGCTTTTTCAAACTCTGTCTCAGGTACCACAATTATAAAAAGAAAGTGCTTAATTTAGAGAAAGAAAATGATAAAGTGCTTACTTGTCAGTTTTAAAAAAACTTTTACAAAGTGTTTGGAGTTAATTTCCATACTTTAAATATGTTCTATTTATTATTATTTTATCTTATTTCTCAAGAGCATCAACATTTTGTACGAGAAGTGTCAAACACTAGCAACACAGAATTTTGGAATGGGTAGCCAGCTCAAATTTTATGCAATTCAGAACCATGTCTCTTTACAAACTGGCCTAAGGCCTTTTGAACTAAGATTAATTCCAAATCCTACTTTGCTAGCATCTTCCCCACCTTCAGCAAACTTACACTTGTGAAAGAATGGGAAAACTGATGGTAGAAAAGGCTAGTTCAGGAGACAATCATTCATTTGGATCAAAAGATTTGGGGCTGGGGGGGGGGGAGAGAAATAACAGAAATAAAGAAAGCATAACATAAGAAACATTTTTCAAAATGTACCCAACTGAGTGTAGGAGATATCTTAACAGCCTCCTATCCTGGTTCCATAGTGAGCTTTCGTCATGATGGATTTCCACTACACATACTCTTCATATTTTTTTTTTTTTTGAGAAATGAAATAGTGCAGGATGGGCTAGGAAGAGTATCTTTTGTATTTGGGAGATCTCCTGGGAAAACCCAAAGTTTTTCCAAGGATTCTCAGAGAAAGTTTTAAAAAGTGATAGAGAACATTTTCCATAGTCAAATGAATGTATTAAGGATACTGCACGTTACCAATAATGGATGGAAACCAGCACACTGTCGATGGTGTCTCTCCCCTGGCTTTACTACCCTGTAACAGCACCTTATACCCACTCAAGGGAGGAACAAGGTAATGGGAAGTAGTATCTCTCATTCTCACATGTGTTTAGACAGCACCATCTTGGCAGCAAAATATTACAGAATGTTAACTTCTGCTATCTTCAAAATGAAGACTGATTAGGAAAATATAGGAAACAAATCTTTGTTCAAAATATTTGTAGGACATAATCTGCTATATAACAACTGACCGCTAAAAACTCCATGGTTTTCTGCATTTTTGATCAATTGGAATTGATTTTATTTCTGGTTTTGAATTAGAAACTGACTTGGTTAACTGGCTCCTGAATAATAATGCTACCCTAATGTGATGACTCATGGGCCTTGTAGTCCTGTTCCTAGTACTATTGTGGCAGACGAAGAGGAAAACATGGGATTTTCGCCGGTTCAGCCAGAGCCGGAGCCTCTCCACCTGCAGGATGTTGACGTTTGCCCTCAAGAATTCAGCCAAACAGGCCTTGGGCAGAACTCCCCCCCGTTTTCCCGGAGGCACAATTATACTAAGGATAGGGGAGTCAGGGAGGCTAATCGCAGAAGCCTGAGAATCGCTGCCAAATAAATGGCTGATTAGGTCTGCTTCCCTTGGGAAATTCTAAGGAGTCATGCATCTGGACAGAGTTGGGTTTCGCTTCTCGTTCTCTAGGGAAAGAGTTCTGTTGGCGGAAAAACGAGACCCAATATAGGTGTTTGTCGCAAGGGGAACTTTGCGTAGTCAATTGATCAGCTTGAGGAGAGAGATCGTGTGTGGACTTCGTAATCCCAGTTCCTTGGTTCCCGGATCAAGTTTCAAGCCTTGCCTTGTCTCACGTTTTGCCACGGACTTTGTTTCATGTTTCATGTTTGCCTCGTTTTAAGTCTTGGATCAAGTCAAGAATCAAGTTTATTTCCAGCCTTGTTGTCAAGCTTCATTGGACTTTAAAGACTCTGTTGTTTTCCCCACACGATTGCTTGGCAAAGTGTGTGTTTCGGTCAAGTGGATTAAAACTTTGAACTCTAATATCTCATATTGGACAATACATTTCTGGACTATAATTGACCTTATCTGAAAGGTCTGCTTCTGAACTATATTCTTCACTTGTTTTTATTGATTTTATATATTTCTTTAATAAAGATATTAGATAGAGACTGGCCTCTGTGTAAGGTTATTGGTGCTCTGCAGCCTGGGTCCTGACAGTTTGACTCCGCCACCTTAAGCACCAAACAACCTAAGGCCAGAATGTCTACAGGAACCGGAGCGGAGGCTCAACCGCCCAGTTACACCATTTCCCAAGATGAATTCAATAGAATCCGAGACACTCTCCGAACGCAGGAGGGAGAAATACGGGGCTTGAAGGAACGCGGAGTCCGTCTCCCTGCCCTAGCGCTACCAACCAAGTTTTCTGGAGAAGCCTCCAAGGTTCATGTTTTTTGTCGCCAGTGCCAGGTGTACATAGAAGCCCGCCAAGCCGAGTTTCCCCAAGAAGATGTCAAAGTGGCATGGATCTATAGTCTCCTAGATGGGCCTGCGGCCAATTGGGCGACGGCGCTATTTGATGCGGGTTCCACGCATCTAAGCTCTGCGCAAAATTTCTTGAACAACCTTAGAAGGACCTGGGGGATCGAGGACGACGAGGAGGCGGCTGGCCATAAACTCCGGCGTCTCTTTCAAGAGGACAGGCCGTTGTCCCGGTACATAGCCGAGTTCCGGGTGCTGGCTCAGAGCACCGGCTGGAACGATATAGCTCTTAGAGGACAGTTTCGCGAGGGCCTCAACATCGAGATGCAGGAAGAGATCTCTAAGGTGGATCCTCCAGGGACTCTTGAGAGACTCATCAACCAGTGTCTACGAGCCGAAGCCCTAATAGCCAACAAAAAACAGTGGCTCCGAGGCCAGAGTGGAAGAGCCGGAGTGAAAACCCCCGCTACTGCCAGTGTTCAGTCACGTCCAGTATGGAGATCCCCACCGCCAGCCCCAAACCCCATGGGAGGCGAGGAGGAGCCGATGCAGTTGGGCAATGTGCGCCCCAGACTAGATGTTGCCGAAAAGGCCCGCCGCCAACGTCTGAATCTGTGTTGGTACTGCGGGAATGGGGGCCACTTCGCCAGAGAATGTCCAGCCAAAAGGAAGCCCGCCGCCCGCCTGGCGGCGGCGTCCTCCATGGAGCCGGAGGCGGCCGAGGCGGCTGGAGCAAAGCCGGCAGGGGAAGCCAGCGACCGGGCGTAGAGAGGCTCGCCAACCCGGTCAAAAACCCCACTCAAGAGCCGCAAACCAGGGTCCTATTTCTCCTGGTGGTCACACTGTGGTCAGTGAAAAAGGGACCCGTCATGATCCATGCCATGATAGACTCAGGGGCAACAAACAATTTCATCGATAGAGAGTATGCCGACTCTCTGGGATTACAATATCATGATTTCAAGAATGCCCGAGTGGTGCAGGCCATAGATGGCCGACCCCTAAAGACAGGTCCAGTAAGCCAATGGACTGAACCCACCAGAATGTGGATAAGGGAACACGAGCAACACGTCAGAATGGTGCTACAACGATTGCGGGATCATGGACTATATGCCAAGTTAGAGAAATGCGCCTTTGATCTGCAAGAGGTAGACTTCCTGGGATACCGCGTCTCGCCACTAGGGCTCTCCATGGACCCGGCAAAGGTTTCAGCAGTATTGGAATGGCGGGCGCCAACCAACAAGAAGGAAGTACAGCGCTTCTTGGGGTTTGCAAACTACTACCGCAAATTCATCCCAGACTTCGCTCGCTGGTCTGACCCAATCACCAGCTGCATCCGAGGGAAACAGCCTTTCCGCTGGACGGAGCAAGCAGAGAAAGGGTTCCACCAGCTAAAGCAGCTATTCACGACCCAGCCAATTCTACAGCATCCTGATCCTAAAACCCCTTTTGTTGTGCAGGCTGACGCCTCTGATGTGGCAATTGGGGCTGTACTCATGCAACCAGTGGGAGAACATCTTCATCCTTGCGCCTATTACTCCCGTCAACTAACAGCCCCAGAGAGAAATTACACTATTTGGGAGAAAGAACTTTTGGCCATAAAGGCAGCTTTTGAAAATTGGAGACATTGGTTGGAAGGGGCCAAATTTCCCATTGAAGTTCATACTGATCATCGAAATTTAGAGCACCTAAGGACCGCACGAAAGTTAAATCAAACGCAGCAGCGCTGGGCTTTGTTCTTTGAACGTTTTGACTTCCAGATCCATTATGTGACCCCGGCGCAAACCAAACAAGCAGATGCTCTATCACAGAAACCAGAGTATGCTGCAGGACGCAGAGAGACCTCAGAATCTCGATTGCTGCAACCCGAAAACTTTGCCACGCTCACAGTGGGAAACACCAAATCCACTCCAATTGAACCGACTCCCTCTAACCCAGAATCCCTTTGCACTCAAGAAATTAGAGCCAGTCAACAGGCAGATGCCTGGGCTCAAGAACAGATTTGCCAAGGACTACGTTTCCCTTTCTCACTTATGGATGGGCTACTATGCTACAGGAATCATGTTTACATCCCTCCAGGTCCCGGCAGAGAAAAAGCACTTCATCTGTGTCATGACAGCAAGCCAGCAGGACACTTTGGGCTATTTAAAACCATGCACTTGATCCTACGAGATTTCTGGTGGCCCAAGATCCGCAAGGATGTGGAGAAATATGTCAATACCTGTCCTGTATGTCAGCGTTCCAAGACACGAAGGGAGAAGCCGTCAGGGCTACTGCATCCCCTTCCCACTCCTTCTCGCCCATGGGAGATAATTTCCGCGGATTTTATCACTGACTTACCACCCTCCCTTGGATTCACCACGATTCTAGTAGTGGTGGACCTTTTTACCAAGCTGGCCCATTTCATCCCCTGCGATGGTCTCCCCACGGCCAAAGAGACTGCAGATTTATTCCTTCAACATGTTTTCCGACTACATGGATTGCCCAAGAGTTTAGTCACTGACCGTGGATCTCAATTCACCTCTCGTTTCTGGAAAGCACTACAAAAACTATTGGGCATAGACTCTCGTTTATCTTCTGCTCACCATCCCCAAACGGATGGGCAAACTGAGCGCACCAATGCCACTTTGGAACAATACCTTCGCTGTTATGTAAACTACCAACAGGACAATTGGGCTTCCCTATTACCTCTCTCAGAATTTGCTTACAACAATGGTGTCCAGGCTTCAACTAAAGAAACCCCGTTCTTTGCAAACTATGGTTTCCATCCACGTTTCTTTCCTTCTGTCATTGAAACCTCAGAAGTCCCTGCAGCGGAGGACTGGCTGCAGGAACTCACAGCAGTACAAGAACTCTTGCACCAGCAACTGGATCAAGCCAAGGAGGACTATAAACGCCACGCTGACGGTCGTCGCCAGCCGGGCCCCGAGATCAAGGTAGGAGATCGGGTTCTGTTGTCCACTCGCTTTTTGCCCTCCCACCGTCCCTGCCAGAAGTTAGATGCCCGTTTCATTGGTCCCTACCCAGTGGTGGCGCAACTTAACCCTGTGACTTTCAAACTCCAACTTCCGCGCTCCATGCGCATTCATCCGGTGTTCCATCGTTCCCTGCTCCTTCTGGCGGATGGTGTACGCCCCGATGCGAGCCAGCCGGCCCCCGCCCCTGTTTTGGTGGACGGGGAGGAGGAATTCAAGGTTCAGGACATTTTGGATTCTCGCTTCCATCGCCGCCGCCTTCAGTATCTCATTGACTGGGTAGGTTTTGGCCCCGAAGAACGCTCTTGGGAAGACGCTTCCACAGTCCATGCCCCCGACTTAGTCCGCCGCTTCCATCAGGCCTACCCTACCAAGCCGCGGCCCCGCGACTCTCGGAGAGGGGCCCTGATTGAGGGGGGCCTTGAGGGCGGGGATAGTGTGATGACTCATGGGCCTTGTAGTCCTGTTCCTAGTACTATTGTGGCAGACGAAGAGGAAAACATGGGATTTTCGCCGGTTCAGCCAGAGCCGGAGCCTCTCCACCTGCAGGATGTTGACGTTTGCCCTCAAGAATTCAGCCAAACAGGCCTTGGGCAGAACTCCCCCCCGTTTTCCCGGAGGCACAATTATACTAAGGATAGGGGAGTCAGGGAGGCTAATCGCAGAAGCCTGAGAATCGCTGCCAAACAAATGGCTGATTAGGTCTGCTTCCCTTGGGAAATTCTAAGGAGTCATGCATCTGGACAGAGTTGGGTTTCGCTTCTCGTTCTCTAGGGAAAGAGTTCTGTTGGCAGGAAAAACGAGACCCAATATAGGTGTTTGTCGCAAGGGGAACTTTGCGGAGTCAATTGATCAGCTTGAGGAGAGAGATCGTGTGTGGACTTCGTAATCCCAGTTCCTTGGTTCCCGGATCAAGTTTCAAGCCTTGCCTTGTCTCATGTTTTGCCACGGACTTTGTTTCATGTTTCATGTTTGCCTCGTTTTAAGTCTTGGATCAAGTCAAGAATCAAGTTTATTTCCAGCCTTGTTGTCAAGCTTCATTGGACTTTAAAGACTCTGTTGTTTTCCCCACACTATTGCTTGGCAAAGTGTGTGTTTCGGTCAAGTGGATTAAAACTTTGAACTCTAATATCTCATATTGGACAATACATTTCTGGACTATAATTGACCTTATCTGAAAGGTCTGCTTCTGAACTATATTCTTCACTTGTTTTTATTGATTTTATATATTTCTTTAATAAAGATATTAGATAGAGACTGGCCTCTGTGTAAGGTTATTGGTGCTCTGCAGCCTGGGTCCTGACACCTAATGATTGCACTGGGTTCTCTATGATTTTGAAATATCACTGAGTGGGATATCCTTTTGGTCAGTGTGGTTGAGACGGGTGCATATATTACCACAATTAAATAATTGGATTCCTACCTGGAAGGCCAGAAGCAGAAGAATGGTGCTTGGGGACATGTTCTATCCTGTGGCATACCTATGACTTGTGGGATACCAGAAGGTTTCATCTTGTGTCTCATACATTTCAACAACTACATGAAACTGTTGGCTGGGGCCATCCAGAGGTTTGCACTCCATCTTCTCTGGGTTTTAAGTATATGCTCAGTAAATTCTTCAGCTATTTGTAAAGCATTGATGATATTTATCCATGGCTAATTAGGACTAATTTGAGCATCTAGGACAGGGGTCCCCAAACTAAGGCCCGGGGGCCGGATGCGGCCCTCCAAGGTCATTTACCTGGCCCCCGCCCTCAGTTTTATAATATAATATTTTTATATCAGTTTTAATAATATATTCTATATACATATAATATTGATAATAATCTTATAATGTTATACAATATCATATTATTAATAATACCATATAATATGAATTATATGTTATATATTACATATAATATTACAGTATAGTGGTATAGTTCAATATAGTAATATATAATGCTAATATTGTGCTATGCTAATAATATAATATATTGTATGTACATACAGCTGCTCTGAGTCCCCTTCAGGGTGAGAAGGGCGGGATATAAATGTAATAAATAAATGTAGTAAATGAATAAATAAATAATTTTAGACTTAGGCTCGGCCAAAATCTGAAATGACTTGAAGTCACACAACAACAACAATCCTAATTCACTTGACTATCTCATTGGCCAGAAGCAGGACCACACTTCCCATTGAAATCCTGATAGGTTTATGCTGGTTACAGTTGTTTTCATTTTTAAGTATTGTATTGTTCTTTCATTGTTGTTGTTGTTTTGCACTACAAATAAGACATGTGCAGTGTGCATAGGAATTTGTTCGTTTTTTTTTCCAAATGATAATAATAATAATTATTATTATAATAAAACTTTATTTATACCCCGCCACTATCTCCCCAATGGGGACTCGGGGCGGTTTACATGGGGCCATGCCCAAAACAATACAATAGAACAGAATATAAAAGAACAACACATCATAACACATAATTCGGCCCCTCATCAGTCTGAAGGATTGTGGACCGGCCCTCTGCTTTAAAAGTTTGAGGACCCCTGATCTAGGACAATGGTTCTCAACCTGTGGGTCCCCAGATTCTTTGGCCTTCAACTCCCAGAAATCCTAACAGCTGGTAAACTGGCTGGGATTTCTGGGAGTTGTAGGCCAAAACACTTGGGGACCCACAAGTTGAGAACCACTGATCTAGGGTGATGTGAACAGACTTTACAATGACTGAATACTTATTTCACAGGAGGTTAATTCTGGTTCAACCTATAGTAGTTCACTTCTAAATTAAAAGAGCTGGAGGTATAAATATAATATTAGTTGTGATATGTTGTTTAGTTTCCAGATATAATTATATTTCTTTAAACAGTCTGGACAAAACAGTTGTAGTGTTAATGAGAAAAACCTATGCAATTCCAGTTCTGTTATTTCTCGCTATACATAGCATACATTAAAAAATAAAAAATATAGAGTCAGCCACGTGAAGTCATGCAAGAACAAAAGAATTTGACTTTAAAACATGCAAAAAAGGAGAAATACTAATGAGAAATGTATTAAGAACGTTTATAAAGTTTCAAACTTGGTTTACCTTGTCATAATTGGATTGTGTATACCATATAAATGCTCTTTATGATAACCATTATTACCATTTTCCAAACTGTAATAAAATAAATATACCAAGAAAGGACTGGGTTAATGATGAATGCAACTAGTTACAAACCATGGTTTACAAAGATGATAATTAAAAATGTGTTTATTTTAAATGCCAACAACCAATAAAAAAGAATGTAAAGATAACTGAAATAGTTCAGTATATAAAGGGAGTGTAAACAACCCAGCACACTCTGAAACAAGACTGTCCATTAACTAATGTACATAACGTATTAATTCCATAGAACATTCATTCCAACAAGCTCTGCATGTAATTATATATGATATTTATGTAAACAACACAGAGCAATATGCCAAAAATGTACAAAAGAAATGTGATTGCAAATATGCAGTGTTTATCAATTAAAAAATCTACATTAAAAAAAAATCAAAAATCCCTCTTTTATTACAAGCCAAAATAGCAATTAAATTCTCTTACTTTTTCATGGGCATAGATTCAACACTAAAAAAATATAAAAAGGAAGTAGTTATCTTGTGTGTTAAAATGAAACTGCATATGAGATTATTTGGCTTTACAGTATTTACCAGGTTTAGTAAAAGTATAATGTAAACATGGTCCACATAAATACATATGAAATTAGGAAAAAGCACTGGACAGATGTACAGGAAAATGGTGACTAAAAGAAAAAAAAGTGAAGACAAATGAAAAATAAGTAAAAACAGCTATCATAAAGTGAAATGCCAAGTCCCTGAGACAGAGGAACTGCAATTGGAAGAACAGAAGAATAAAAGAGCAGTTAGGAAGCGCAGGAGAATTATATAAGACAAAAGCAAAGAGTTCTTGCAAGGAAAATCTAAAAGCAAGCACAGCATAGTTTGCATCATATATTCACCATATAATAATATCCCATATCGTATTTAATCATAAATCTTCACATAATTCATTTTCACACAAAACAATAGTACAATAATTCAGATATTTTTTGCAACATATTTTAATATATTTCATATTTTGAAGCTTTTTTGAAGCTTTTTTTTGTGCAAAACACTTTTAGGCAGTAAAAATACAATTTTAAAAGCACCCATTGCATTCTGCTGAAATATTTTGTTGTGCAAACATATTTTATTTGGCAGGGAAACTACAGTTTTTGCACAACTGGAGTTTTGCAAAAGATCACTGAAAAATATGCCACCTCTCATAACATATTGAGATCTATGTAGAAACCCCTTTTCATTGAGGATTGCATATTGCAAATATACTTTACATTACTCTTCCAAAGTTTTGTCATAAATAAATCTGTATTTCTACCTGTATTTGCCATAACTGACACTGGGAACTAGGGAGATCTACTATAGCTATGTAAAACCTTTTTCTAAAAACAACAACAACCTGTATCCCTTTGATTTTTTAGCATGCTCTAGGGCAGTGGTTCCCAACCTTTGGTCTTCCAGTTGTTTTGGACTTCAACTCCCAGAAAGACCAGCCAGTTTACCAGCTGTTAGGAATTGTGGGAGCTGGAGGAACAAAGGTTGGGAACAACTGCTCTAGGGATTGTTATATGCTGTATGAGAGAGAGATCTCCAATTTCTCATCATTTTCAACAAACTACAACCCTCATGATGATCTGGAAACAGCTATTAATGTTTAAATAGATAGGTGTGTATCCAATTGTTAGTTCCAATTAGTGTGAACCAACAAAAGCTTGATAACTCAATATATGTGCAAGTTCTGTGGATATAGGTCTACTCTTGATGAAAGAATAATTGATTTATGCCACAAAACTCGTAAATATTTTTATGTAGCTTCAAAATAATTATTTCATGCAAAACATTCCACTGAAATCCATTTCAAACATGCCATTTACAATATTACTTGGCTTACTTACTCATCATATACATCTTCTGTATCCATCCTACGATAGAATTTGGCTAGTTTTACAGCACAAATGATGGCAGGGATTAGAAATAGTGAACAGCCCCCTAAACCAAACCAGAAGGCATTCTAGAAAAAAGGAAAACATAGTTAAATGCATTTCCAATTCATTAGAAATAGAAAATATGATTAAATAGTGCTGGCTTTTTTTAAGTGCAGTTGAAGAACTAGGAGACACTCTTGGAGAAATGTTCTTCCTTCCTCTACTCTCCTGCATCCTGAATTTCATTCCTACATTCCCTACAACCTGCTGCTACCTGTTAACCACTATTAACGTTCATTCAGACTGGGAGGCCAATTTCATCTGGTTTAAGATTCTGCTTAACCAGAAGGCACAATTATCCTTCTTTATTAGCTCCAGATTCTGGATGCAGAAGTAAATGGAAGATCTGTTTGAAGAAGAGGATACGAATATGTTCTGCGCATGCCCTTAACATCAACAGAATGTGGGCAGTTTGTGCTAATTCATTTATTTCATTAATTTTATTTTATTTCAAGAACTGATGGACAATTTATTTTACAATGCAGCTCTAAGCCTGCCATGCTGTGCACAAACTTCCCTTATGCTGAACCTCATGATTTGAAATTCAAAGTGAATGTGG
Source organism: Anolis carolinensis (assembly GCF_035594765.1). NCBI lineage: Eukaryota > Metazoa > Chordata > Lepidosauria > Squamata > Anolidae > Anolis > Anolis carolinensis. The sequence continues at coordinate 113,203,902 of NC_085845.1, forward strand.
CCTGTCTGGTGTTTTGAGAGTTACTGGATGTCAACTTTTTTGCTGTGCTTGAAAGACTATAAAAACAAGGGACTTTTTAACCACTTGATAGGCTATCACACATGGCAGATGTTCTACATGCAACTTGGTGGATTTTGAATGATACAAACATTCTGTATGTAGAGAGATGTCACTGCATTGTGAAATAGTAAGAGGAACAAGGATGCCATGATAAATCACCCTGCTAGTAATTTTTTGGCTTTTACAGAAAATACATTGACTAGGGAACTATCTCATAACACCATAATATAAGTACCTGAAGCAAAATCTAAGTCTCAGCCAAGCTAAACATGGTGAGGAGTGTGCTCTCAACCTTGGACTTTGGACAGAACATTTAATTCATTAAGTGAGACGACTGTGAAAAACTCATTCAATAACAGGGCCTCACCTCAACCATCCTAAAGCAAACTGGAAAGGAATGTGTATGCCTCAGGAGATTAATAGGCGAGCCAGGCTTTCCTCCAGCAGCAGAGCTGAACAGAAGCAGCTTTATTTTTGCTTGCAATGGAGTGGCCTCTTCATATGTTAGTGGTATTTTTTGGGTATTTAAACAAGAATGAATAATTGAATGATTGCACAGATTAGCCCGATTAGATTCAGCTCTTAAAAAAGCTGGCTTTACATTTTGGTTGCAATAAAACTTGATTTACTAAGATATTCTGATTCTGGTGAAAAGCGTATTCTGTGGTTCTTTCAGTTAATGGCCAGAAATGCCTGTAGTAAATGCAATAGGATCATATTCAGGTGTTTTGCTAGTGTTTTTTTCATGTAAATATAAAATTTCAGTGTACAGAAATTATACACTGTGGGAGATGTTGCCATTACAAAACACCTCTGTATGTATTGCCATTCTTCAGTAAATATATATATCTGAATTTATAAATAGTCTAAAATGCACTATATCTTATCTGATTTTGGAAACCAATTAAATTCTGCCTTGGTTGGTATTTGGATAAGGGATCCTGGGAGTTATTGTTTGGTGAGGCACCAGCATTCTTTATGGGAGAATGTTAACGACCTTGTAAAATTGCAGTCTCATGATTCCACAGCATTACGATAGAGCATTTAAAGTGGTGTCAAACTGCATTTATTCTACAGTGTAGATACACTCAGAGACCCTAAATTAGATGTTTAGAGCACTTCTCCCTAATGCCTGAGCTTATTATAATACAAAAATTCCTTACCAAAGAATCTGTTATATAGCTGCACAAAAATATATCTACGGCTGTATCGATCACATTGGCAATGGGCTTACATGTCGCCACTTCCATGGTAATCTAGAACAAATCAAGAACAAAATGATAGAACTGAACATTTGATACTGAGTTTTTCAAATTAAAAGCTGTCCATGTTAAGTTATAATGTTAGAAATACTAATATAATTTTCATATTATTCAATCTGACTAAATCTTGTTTAGAAAGGGAATTGATAATAGATTCTATCATTTCTACCTTTCCACTTCTGTAAAACTCCAGGTACATTAATGCTACAATATTATGTGATTTTGAAATAACTGTCTTACCGATTCCTTCACCCATTCTGCATATTGCTGAAAGTAACCTATTATAGTATTCATGTACTTCTTTGTTTCCTGAAGGTGGGGAAGAAACAAGGAATGAAGGTACATATAACAGTGTCAGGAATAATGGATTAAATAAAAAACTGGCTTAAAAATTAAAAACCTTTTCAAAACAAAAAAGAAATTTACCTGAACAATAACTGATGAAGCATTATTGTTTATAATATGTTGAGCAGAATCAACTGCTCCAATCACATTTTTCACCTTTCCCTGGAAAAAGAGAAGGAGGTTGCTGTCAACAAGATGTAAGTGTATTATGCTAGTTCAATCTGCTAGTTACTATTACTGCTACTCATGGGGTTGAATCTAAACACAAAGCTGATATGGGTACCACAGTGTTGCCATGAGTAAGGAAGAACTTGAAAGTACAAAGCAACAACAAGACCTTCCATTGAGTGGCCATATTATTCTGTTGCAACAAGAAGAAAGTATATTTTGGTGCAAATGAAAGTCCAATGCTTTATATTTTGCATATGATAGGTGGACACTAAGATTCCATGATGGTTGGCAATATTCCTTGAAAGGTTACAGTAAATAAAACTTGCTAAGTCTTTTAGGGTCACATGTTTCTATATTTGTGTGAATATTACAAAAATACCTATGGAAATTCAACATATTATGAAAAAGCTATTTTACAACTAGCTATTTACAATCTAACAAAAGAGTCTTATAATCTACCTTACTTGATTCATTATTAATTATTTAAAAACATATGTAGGCTCAATCATGGGGTACAATCAATAACACAATTTGAAATTATTATTTTTTTTAATAAAAAGAACCAACTCTTGGATTTCCCCATCATGTACAGATCCCAACAGCGTAATGTTTAATGAGGTAAAAGGGATGAAACAAGTTTAATTTTGAAGACTCTGTAACAACAGCAAAAAAACAAAAACAAACCCTTACCGAAAGTTCTGATGAGAGTTTTTGGAGTAACCTTATGCTCTGGTTTAAAGTGCTCTGATTAAAAACATATAGAACAAAGAAATTATATCATGTGCATTTCTTAGATCATATTCAATATACTTAGTAACTTGAAGTATGCACAGCCTAAAAGAGATAAGTCTGTCATAAGAACTGTGGAAATCAGAACACAGAGATTCCTTTGATGTAGATAAGGTGGAGATATTTTCCTAGGTTTTCAAGTAAGTAAGTAAGGTTTTCAAGCTTCAATGTAAGCTGCTCTGAGTTCCCTTTGGTGTGAGAGTGGGTGGGGTATAAATATAGTAAATAAATAAATGTGATCCCTAAATCCATTGAGCAGAAAACACAAGTGTCAAAAAATGAGAATTCATTCTATCTTGTCTATATCCCACCATATAAATTACACAGATCTAGATGGTCTCATAATTGCATCAATTTGCACTGCTGACAGGTGTCTTTTGGTAGAACAAATATATGCAACACATACATTCTTTACATAAAGGCACCTCCATGAAAAGGCACCTCGGTATCACTAATGACACTGTGATCAAACCAGGTTACATCCAGGTTATAGGGCTAAACTACATGTTATAAGAAAGCCTTTGCTAATTTTGTTTTCAATGGAAGTGATGAGAAAATTTAAACATTTTCTCCCCACTGTGAGAAAGCTCAAGTTTGTCTCTAATACAGAATTCACGTTGGTATTTTTTCTGTGCAGAAATTATGTTTGTGTAGAAACATCTATTTTTTTCACAGACAAATGTTGTAGACTTATTCTGCCCAAAATTTGCACTTTTCTGCATAGGCAGTAGCTTTTTCTGCACAATAAACAGCATGCTATACTATTTTCTGCACAAAACTAAGTGTGAATTTTGCACAAAATAAATTCCAAACTGGAAATATTCTTGTCAGTTCAGCATCTCCCCACATCAGGATTTCCCAATGCATTTTTAAAACTTTAAAAAGCAATTCCATCTCTAGGAGTTTTCCATTCCTTCTATACATCATAGGATGACAATGGGGGGACAGAGGGGGGGGGGACAGGACCTAAGGACATGTGCTTAAATTGTACACCATATTAGGAACAAAGAGAGGAAGGGGGGAATTAATAATAATAATAATAATAATAATAATAATAATAATAATAAGTTTATTTGTATCCCGCCACCATCTCCCCCGGAGGGGACTCGGGGCGGCTCACAGAAATATCAAATACAAAACAATAACAATATACAATACATCAATAAACAATAACATGAACCAATTGTAATATTTGCACATTAACCAAAAAGAATAAAACACACTTATTAAAAACATAGAATTTAAAAACAGTGAGGTTGTAATAGTAGATTAGCAAAGTGCACATCATAGGTTGTAAACTCAAAACATAGATAAAGTGCTACAGATTCGTTTGAGGTCAATTTGGGATGAGAGGAGCCCTAAGCTAATGTCAAGTAACCAGGAGAAGTGTGACCAATGCAGGAAAGGTTGAGGAATATAGTTATGATTATGATGGGGATGGGCGATCTTAACCAAAGGCCTGGGTGAAAAGCCAGGTTTTCAGGCTCTTCCAAAAGGCCATCAGGGTGGGGGCTTGCCTGATCTCCCCGGGGAGTGAGTTCCAGAGCCACTACAGAGAAGGCCCTCTCCCTCGTCCCCACCACTTGTGACGATGGCGGAAGCGAGAGGAGGGCCTCCCCCGATGAACGAAGAGATCGTGCAGGTTCATAGGGGGAGAGACGATCACAAAGGTAGGTGGGTCCCAAACCGTTCAGGGCTTTGTAGAGCTGCACTTTGAATTGGGTCCAGAAAATGAAAGGCAGCCAGGAATTAGGGACAAACTACTCCTGGGCTGTGGTTTATGAATTCAGGACCATATTTCTTGAAACAACATATCAATCTGCTTAAGTCAGTTTCATACTATACCACTAGAACATGAACAGCATGCATGTTCAATTAACATCTACAGTATATTATTATGTACAGTCTTAAAATTGATCTCTGCATGTATGTGAGATATTTTAGAAATATTTCCAGGTTTTCTAAGGCTTCAACAGCTAGAAATATTAGTAAAAGCAATTAATGATGGAGTTTTTACTTAATCACTTAGTGTATTCCCTCCCCCTAAAAATTAAGGACTGTTTCAGATTGATCGAAGGTCACATGATATCTTGTAACATAACTCCTTTGGTTATACCAGTAATTGTCCTCTCTGTGTCCAACGTTTTAGTTTAGTGCCCAACTGTAGTGTTTCCCTGGATTTATAATACCAAGTTAGGCCCCTTTTTAAATTAAAAAAATAAAATAAATTGAGGTGTGATTTGCTGAGGTGGTCATATGGTTTGAAGGCACATTTTCTCCTCTCAAGTTGAAAAAAAGGTCTTCTTAAAACTTATAGTGGAATAAAAGCAATGTGTTGATGGACCATATTGATGGACCATAATACTTTAACTCGAAGAAAAAAATAAAAGAAAGAGGAGAGAAGGCAATGTATTATTTGATACATGGAATTAGAAAGAAAGCCAATTGATGGGTTAATAAAATGTTGCAGCTGGTTCAAGGAATTTCCAGAAAATAGTCCAGCACAACATGAAAGCCATTTGGATATTATTTAACAAAGAAGAGAGGGCTACAGCAACAAATACTGCAACCTCCCAGCATTTTTACCCCATTTGGAAGAGCCCTACTGAAGTTAAATGGAGAAACCTGCAATTTAAAATGGGTCTAACATTGTAACCTACTTTCAAAGTATGAATGGAAAAACACTTACCCTAGCTCTAACATATTTCTTGACAGTCAGTTTTTGGAAAAAGAAGGTTAAAATGATTAAAAGTAAATTAGCAGAAAGTTTGAAGGAAAAAAACAAACAAGCAAAAGTATAAAATGTCTGCTTTTCAGTAAGTTTACTGCAAAACAAAATTAAGGTAAAGGTAAAGGTTTCCCCTGACGTTAAGTCCAGTCGTCACCGACTCTGGGGTTGGTGCTCATCTCCATTTCTAAGCTGAAGACACCTCCAAGGTCATGTGGCTGGCATGACTGCATGGAGCGCTGTAACCTTCCCGCCGGAGCGGTACCTATTGATCTACTCACATTTGCATGTTTTCAAACTGCTATTTTGGTAGAAGTTGGGGCTAATAGCGGGCGCTCATTCCGCTCCCGGGATTTGAACCTGGGACCTTTTGGTCCGCAAGTTCAGCAGCTCAGTGCTTTAACACACTGTGCCACCAGCTCAAAAAGATTGATATATAGCAAAATATTATTGCCTTCCAATTCAGCCCCACACAACTACGCTTAACAACACAGAGCGTTCATACTGAAGATAATAAAGAATTCTGGTGATTTTAAAAGGGGAAACAAACTCTATCAATCTCCTTTCAACTGTGATAGAGGTAGAAAGTAATCAACATGCCTAGAATTTACACTCCCTATTATTCATACAAGTAAAGTTAAACCATAGTTTGAAAGGGATCTGGAAGTACCCAAGTGGATTTAACCAAAAAGACACTAAAACCTTACTCAAGAAAAGGCTGAGTAATTCTTAGGAATTTGTTGCTGCATTTGCCCCTGCAGGGTATGAAAGGGATGAGCTCTTCTCCATGTCTCTCCCACATTCAAAGCAGATTCCCCTCTTATATGCCTTAGAGAGTAGGTGGTACTTTTGCTATTTTGGAGGTCCTCATTTTATTCCCACAAGAGGCTTTAATTTAAGAAGGAAGTGGACCAGAGCTCAACTCAACCCTGTATGAATGAAGAAATATCTGCAATTGCTCCTGTGGCAGTTAACCTTTTAAGTGCCCTGATTCTCATGGAACAGTGGCAGTCACCTTCCAATCACTTTTGTTTTGTGCTTCTGGCTGTTTTTGTGCTTCTGACAGAGGAGCAAAAACTGATCCTGATGCAATTGCTCATCTTGATCCTCAGAAACTGGGGCACAAGCTTGATTTATAATGTCAAACACTTTTACAGCTTGTTAAACAATCCTCCCTCCAATCTTGTCCTACTCCAGCAACTTTTAGTTCTGTATTACCATTGCTTGCTCCAATGGAACCACTTGTTGACTATGTATCATTCGGATATTATTTGCATGTCCTTTCAAGGCATTTTCCAGTGCTCCTTTAGGCTGTAAATGTAAGCACATATGTTAGAAATTCTAGTTAACAATTTCAAAAAAATGTATACATCAAAGAATGGGACAGAAGTACATTGACCATGCAATAAGAAATCGCAAAATATCATAAAATGTAGTCAGACACATCTCCGCAAATAAAAACATCTCTGTTCTGCCAAGGCTTTTACAAGCTGACAAGGACAAGGCTATTAATGGCATGTGATATTGTTTTGAAAATTTTAAAATGTTTGTAATGATTATGGTTATGAGTGCATTTTAATATTTTAATGTTTAATGATTTCATTTGTAAACTGTTTGATTTTAATATTGTGCTTTTGTTCTAATTTATGTATTTTTAAATAATAATAATTAATAATAATGCCCTTCTTGGCTAGTTTCCCTCCTTTTATAAGCAGTTCTCATTATCCTTATTAGGGTCAGCAATTTCACTTTGCTATAATGGAAAGTCATTGAACCTCAACGTTCATTCTTTTATCAAAAAACAAGATAGTTTTCATTACAGGGAACCCCCATTTATCTTTCCAGGAGACTGAAAGGTGCAATGGCGCCCTCCACTGAGATGTTTAATTAAATACAGATAAAAGACCTGAATGAAAATTTGTGGGGTATGTTTTTCTCCTTGGAAAGACCTGTTGGGCAGAGATTCAGAGGTATAGTATTTTTGTTCCAAGATCAAGTGCAGTTCAAAGCTGAGAATAAATTTGATGTCTCACTGAATCAGGTAGTTGTAACAAAACTGATGCTGTCCTAGCAGTAAAAGCTTCAGATTTATGGGAACCATGATCTTGGTGTACATATACGACATTGAAACTTTTCCAGTTACAAAACAGATTCAGTAATTGCTACTATTTCTCTTCATTCAATGAAAACTCACCAGTTGATCTGCTCTTGCTTCTAAATCGTTAGCAAAGGACAAGAGATCCACTTTGGTAACACTCTTATTGATCTACACAAGACAGAAACAAAATTGCATCAGCAAAATCTTTAGATGTGGTACTTTTCACTGTTATTCTGGTACTTGTAATTCCACCCAGAAAAGGGTGAATCCTTATTTCTTGATCTGTCTTTCAACTGACCAGGAACATCCAGTTTCAGATTTTTACTCTTATCCAGTCCACAGCTGATAACAGTCATTGGTTTAGTAACAAGACATGGATTTTGACGGAGCTAGATTTGTCCACATACTGATGGCACCAGACTTAATATGGACACACTCCCCTTGCTACTGCCCAGCATAGGTCTGCCTCCATAGTGACTGAAGCTGTCTCAGTCCTGTACTCCCAGACACAACAAATATTTTAAATAAAATCCATATTATTATAAATCCAGAGATTCATTCCAAGAAAAGGGGAAAAACCAAAAGATGGTCTTAAAGACAAAATAAGATACAGCCATGTTAACAAATGTATTCCAAATTAGAAAACATTAGAAGCTGCATAATTATTAACATTTTTAGATATCTTAATTAAAAGCAGATTACATAACATTCTATCTGTATCCTAATCAATTACTTAATCTACTGATAACATTAATAATCTAAAATACAAGATAAAGGTTCGGCATGACTAATTTTTAATCAGTCTTTGCCTCATAATGTTTTCTTATGGCTTAATTACTATTATTTCATGACTGGCTTTTCACTTGTCATGAATCACATGATAGGAAAAAGGCAGGATATAAAATAACTGAGTAAATAAATAAATGTTTTCTATATGTGTTGTATGCTAAGTAGATGCTCCAAAATAGCTATAAATAGTAAGTTGTATGTATTCAGGACCAGATAGTTGAGAAAACCCCTGAACTGGCTGGGTGTTGATAAATAATATCTTTATTTCACTGATGCCTTTATATCTGAGCCCACAAAGGGGACACGTTTTCCACACACATGTCATCAATATATATATATTTAAATTTTATTCAAATATACAGTATTTTTTAGCCAAATGTTGACTAAGCTTGTAAAAACCTCATGTCTTACCTCTGTCAGGTATGCTGCAAAGTTTATCTCATTTATTCCCGAAGCACTAAAATCCAAAAGATTTTTCTTTCCAATTTCATCCAGCAAGACTATGTTGCTCAGATTTACATTAATATGCTTGATTTTAAGTGATACATCTTCTGCATACTATGGGAGGGGAAAGAAAAAAGAAAGAGGTTTTCATTCAACTCTCATATGCTTACATTAGAACAATTGCAATACAAAGTTAGTAAACTTTATTGTCAGCTGCTCACCAAAGACTTAAGCCTCTTCTATTCATGCAGCACAATGGTAGTGAGTCTTTGAAATTTTTGTTCTCAAAAGTAACTATTAATAATTTTTATCATTTTTCTTCTCACTGGGAGAAAATTCTTGTCAAATGTGTATTTCTTAGGGGCTATCTGCACTTTAAAAATATTATGCAAAACACCCTTCAATTTTTTTGCACATAAAATTATAAATTTTCTGCCCAAGAAAGTGGCTTTATGCACAAAAAAATGCAATTTTCTACACACAGTCATTATCTACATGTGTGTTTGATGTATAACAAATAACACCAAATGGATATTATTGGGCACATATACACAGACCACTTAATGTAGTTTGAGGGCAGTCTGAGAATGTGGTGTTTAAATAACACATAGAGGAAACGCATGCAACAGCATATATTAAGGACTTTAAACCAGGATAACTTTGAAAAAGAGCCCATAACATGCAGCAATATGTAATCACGTTGAATGGTGAAAGTCATTAAGAGACAGGCACTCCAACGAGAGTCGGGATAAGGAATCATTCACAGCTGTGAAGCCACGGATACTGCAGATTATAAAACCGGGACGAAGGTTGAGGCCTTGACTTGGTTCCAGGGCTTCCCATGTAATCGCCTGTAAATGTGTCCACTGTCTGCCCAAATTTTTTGACACTCAAAAAGCCATTTCATCTATCTTTCAAATATTTTCTTTCCATGCTGTTATAAAGCTTTAAATCACAATAAGTTGACTCAGTAATGCAACTTCAGAATCAGCATGAACATGGCTCCCTCTGGCTGGATCAATTAACCTTTTAGTGCTCACATTCTTTAATAGCTGAAGCTTCAAGGACATCTTTAAGGACAGTCCACATACAGCATATTAATAAGAAAGTCACTAGACCAGATTACTGCGATGCACTCTGTACATGACTCCCCAGAACACCAAAAGATTCCAAACAAGTGAGTCAAGTTCTTGACCAAATGTTTTCCAGCTCAAGTTGAAGCCTTTTTCCGATAAATGGCTTACAGTCAGGTTATCTAAGACCCTGTCCACATTGTGTCTATATCCCAAGATCTGATCTGAGATTATTGCCTTATCCCAGATTATTCTTATCTCTCTTTCAATTTAATTTAATTTAATTTGTCTATAAAATGGATGATGCTATGGAGCATTTATGTAACTCTTTGGGTTGTTTTAATCAATTGTTTATGTTACATTGTATATTTGATAGTTGTTGGGAGCTGCTTTGGTCCGTTGGGAGAAAGAAATTCCTGAAATAAATAAATAAAATTATCCGGCAGTGGAGACTTATATAATCCGGATTCAAAATTAAGCCATCCCCGTTCCATAGAGGGAGACTCAACGGCCTACCGAGCAACAAGAGGCTCTGTCCTTGCAGCTCAGGACAGTTGGATTCCATCTCACATATTCTTTTGCACTGCCCACTCTACCAGGAATTAAGATCAAGATCAAGCTTGTTACTGCAAGTTAAGAAATATCAAACAGAGCCAGACAAAGTAATAATGCTTTTTAAATTCTCAAGATTTTCATAGAATCATAGAATAATAGAGTTGGAAGAGACCTCATGGACCATCTAGTCCAACCCCCTGCCAAGAAGCAGGAAATCACATTCAAAGCATCCCCGACAGATGACAGATTTTAACTGTTGTCTCACAGTGGCAAGTTTCTGAATGAAGTCTGCAAATTGAATATATAACAAACGTGAAGTTTTCTATTGTATAATGTACCCTGCATTTTACACTGTCTTGTTATATATGTCAATAGAGACTTATTGCATTGGATTGGAATCCAGTTTAAAACAGATAATCTGGATCAGATCCTGAGACATGGAATACGAGCCTTCTCCAATACGAGTCTGCCCCTCAAGGTTCAAATTGGCCAAATTTTGCACAGGCTAAATCTTCATCTACATGGGCATGGGGGTTAGGCAATAACCCTATATAGCATTGCACTATTTTGCAGCTCTTTAGCCTATTTTGAAATAAGTGTCAAAACCTCAATTTATTTCTTGTTAATTTCCCAAGTCTCCATTTGAAGGGTTCAGGTGATCATTCAAATAAATAAGTAAAGGTCACATAGATGAAATACTAAAAAACACTCACACTAACCTAAATTGACTTACCATGCTAACATTCAGAATGTCATGGATATTGAAGATGTTTTCTAGTTGAAGTGTGGGATAAATGCCTTTGTTTTCTTTGCAGTCACTAAAGATACATGTAAAATACACATCAACAGAGTTAGTTGGTAACACTGCCATTATATATCCATTTGCAGTTGATAAACTAGACATTCAGAAGAATGTCTCAGGAATAATAATGGCCTAGATTCACAGGATCAGAGTTACATCTTTGCCTTCAAAGTATGCTAGCTTTTCTGTATTACACAAAGATCCCTTCCTTCCCAGTTTCATGGCAAATGGCAAAGATACAGTATAACTGAAAAAGAGTATGTGATATAGTACAGAAGTCTATAATATCAAGGGGAAAGTTAAAGACTTTTTTTAGTGTAGATTCTATGAGATCTACAAAGCTTTGGGAGGATTTAGTTAGAGCAAACCATTTAGTTAATGTTTATGTATCAGTGACTGTACAAACTAGCAGTTATGTTCTTTTCCCAGATAGTCTCCAGCAGGATATAGGAGCAACTAGCAAAAGCTCAAGCCCCCAAAACTATGGTAAGAAATGTGTTGTCGAAGGCTTTTATGGATCACAGGGTTGTTGAATGTTTTTCAGGCTGTATGACCATGTTCCAGAAGTATTCTCTCCTGACGTTTCGTCCACATCTATGGCAGGCATCCTCAGAGGTTGAGGATGCTTAGATTCTCCATACCTCAACCTCTGTGGATGCCTGCCATAGATGTGGACGAAACGTCAGGAGAGAATACTTCTGGAACATGGCCATACAGCCCAAAAAAACATACAACAACCCTATGGTAAGAAACTTCTGGGACTTGCAACTCAACAAAACCTGGATGGTCACATGACATCTGACCTTGAACAAATGGTTAGGAAAACATAGCTATTTGGGACTTTCAGAAGGCATTGCTTTCTTTGAAGATACTCACTGGCATTTTGAAATTATGTAAATGAATTTAGCCAATTAACATAATACTCAGTTACACCAGTTAGTGTACTTTTAAATAGAGTGAATTTAGAGTTACAAAAATGTGAATATTCTCAAATTCCAATTAAGGAAGTTTCCTCTCCTTTCATCAGCAGGCCAAGGCTTTTCTATTTAAACAAACCTTCAGTCTTAAACTGATTGGAGTACTTAAGTGGCAGGTTTTAATTTGATTCTATTTTTAAAAAAATAATGTTTTAAGTGGTTATTTAATACTTGTTTAATTGTTGCATTTTAATAGTTGTATCATTTTAATGTGGGATGTGAGCTGTTTTGGATCCCTTCTTGTGAGAAAAACAGCATAATAAATAAATAGATCAGTGTTTCTCAACCTGGGGGGGGGGGGGGTCATGAGAGGGCTGTTAGAGGGGTCGGCAAAGATCATCATACTGCTCTTTGATTGTAGGTTAACTACAAATCCCAGCAACTACAACTCCCAAATGACAAAATCAATCTCCTTCCCAACCCCACCAGTATTCAAATTTGGGCGTATCAGGTATTTGTGCCAAATTTAGTCCAGATCCATTCTTGTTTGGGTTCACAGTGCTCTCTGGATATAGGTGAACTACATCTCCCCTAAATCACTGTCAGTTCCTCCCAGATTCCTCCAGTATTTTCTGTTGGTCATGGGTGTTCTGTGTGGGATATTTGGCCCAATTATATCATTGGTGGGGTTCAAAGGGCTCTCTGATTGTAGGTGAACTATAAATCCCAGCAACTACAACTCCCAAATGTCAATGTCTGTTTTCTCCAAACTACACCAATATGCATTTGAGCATGTTGAGTATTTGTGTCAAATTTGATCCAGATCCATCATTGTTTGAGTCCACAGTGCTCTCTGTATGGATGTGAACTACAACTCCAGAACTCAAGAGCCCACCAAACCACTCCAGTATTTTCTGTTGGTCATCGGAGTTCTATATGCCAACTTTGGTTCAATTCCATCATTGATGGAGTTCAGATTGCTCCTTGATTGTAGATGAACTATAAATCCCAGCAACTACAACTCCCAAAAGTCAAAATCAACCCCCCCCCCAACCAGTATTCAAATTTGGGCACATTGGGTATCTGTGCCAAATTTGGTCCAATGAATGAAAATACATCCTGCATATCAGATATTTATATGACGATTAACAACAGAAGCAAAATTACAGTTATGAAGTAGCAACAAAAATAATTTTATGGTTGGGGGGGTCAACACAACATGAAGAACTGTATTAAGGGGTTGTGGCATTAGGAAAGTTGAGAACCACTGAAATAGATGGTCTGAAATGAAAGTTTGAGAAAGCTCTCTGTATAAATCCATCATTTCATTTTTCTACATGTCTGTGAAAACAGGGGAGTAGAGGATGGCTATAATCAGCCTACACTGGGTCAACAACAAAAGAAAACCTTTAGCAAAAGCTTGTTTTCAATCACTTAGGAACATTCGATTCTTAGTTGTCATATAACTGAAACATGGCATGTAGATGAGAATTTCAAGTAAGATCTTACTTAATTAACTTGTATCACAATTCATCAAAAGGTTACCTGTAAACTTTTTCAAAGGTCAAGTCAATATCTGGATTTTTAAGAATGATGCCAGAGAGATAGTGTTTCCAGTGGCGATTCAACAAGTAGGGAGTATCCAAAATCTAGAAGATAACATAATAAAGGCTTAATCTTTTTACATGTAAGTTATGAGAAAATCAAATATACATATAAAATATAAACACTTAGTGAACTTAATTGCTTTTTCAAAAAAGAAAAGAAAGAATAACAGTCAACCACTGAATTCTTTAGAATTACTTTCATCTATTCAATGCTCTGGATTTCACATAGACTTGAATCAAGCCCAAAGAGAGTTTTATTGCCTGAGATTGTGGAGTTTTATGAACAACAAACATATGGAACAATTCAATCTCTTTTCCTAGTAACATCACTTAGGGCTGAACTAGAAAGCATGCTTAGCATGCCTTTACATGAGGTACTGCCTTAAATGTCTGCTTGGCTTAGCATGTCATTTTATCCAATAAAGCATCCTGCTTTTAGCATGCTTTGTTTTATCACTGGACATCACAAAAGATAAACATGACTTGATTTGCAAAAGCATTTGTTTCTGAGGAAATCATGTAAATAAGACGAAAATATGCATTATCTTTAACATTAGTCTGATTCACAAGGTAGACTCCCTGCAGATGTTACTACTTCACTTCACTTCACTTTATTTCTTAATTAGTCGCTCTCCACCAGAGTGCTCCGAGTGACTTACAATTTAAAATATCATTCCACAATATAAAGAACATTCAACATAAAAACATTCAACATAAAAACATTCAACCTAAAAACATTCAACAGTGACTATTTGGCAAATTAGATCTGATTTACTTAAATGCACAACCAAACAGCCAAGTCTTGAGTGCTTTTACAAAAGGTCGCAACTCCGACATTGCTCTGATATATGGAGGCAATGAGTTCCACAGAATTGGAGCATAGATCGAAAAGGCTGTATGCCTTGTAGCTTCCGGGCATACCTGTGATGACCCATGGGCCTTGTAGTCCTGCTCAGGACATTGTAATTCCTGATGAAGATGAAAACTTGGGTTTTTTACCTTCCCAGTCTGAACTGGATTCTTCTCAGCCAGATCTTTCCCAGGCAGATCTGGGAACCTTGCACCTGCAAGAAAGTTGTCTCCCAGAAGTATGTCAAACAAGCCCAGAGACTACTTCTCCCGTGTTCTTGCGCCGGGAGTTTTGTAAACAACAGAGAAGTTTGGAATCAGCTTCGCGCAGGAGTGCGAGGATTGCAGCTAAGAATGTGGCCAATTAAGACTGCTTCTCGTGAGAATCTTTGGGGAGTCTCACATCTGGTCTCAGAGTTTAGCTTTCGGTTCTGATTCCCAGAGAACTGCTTCGGCGGGAAAGTTAGACTCTATTTAGGTGTTTTACCCGCGTAGTAACTTCGCGGAGTCAATTCGTCAGCCTACGGAGCGAGTTGTGTCTGGACAGCGCGCTCCGATTCAAGCCTCGCTCCTGCTCAAGCCTTGCCTTGCTATCCAGCCTTCGCCTTGCTTCCCAGCCTTTGTTTATCTACGGACTTTGCCTTGTTTCCCAGGATCAATCCTTGCCTTGTTCCACGGATTTTATCAAGTTATTCCACGGACCTTGTTCTTGTTCTTAGTTACCTTGTTCCACGTTCAAGCCTTGTTTCAAGTATCAAGTTATTTCCTAGCCTCGCTCAAGTTTCATGGACTAAAGGACCTTGTCATCTCCCCTCACTTTGCTTGGCAAAGTGAGTGTTTCGGTTATTGGATTACAACTTTGGACCTTAATATTTCTTATTGGACATTGCTTTTTTGGACTAATTCTGACCTTTCCTGAAAGGTCTAATTCTGGACTATTTTCTACACTTGTTTTTATTAACTTTATATATTCCTTCAATAAAGATATTAGATAGATTCTGGCCTCTGTGTATGGTTATTGGTGCTCTGCAGCCTGGGTCTTGACAGTTTGACTCCGCCACCCTAAGCACCAATTAACCTCGGCCAGAATGTCTACCGGAGTCGTACCTGGGCCGAGCGGCCAGCCGATTACCTACACCATCGACAAGGATGAGGTGGACCGAATCCGTGATAAGCTCAATGCACAGGATGGAGAAATAAGGGGTTTGAAGGAACGCGGAATTCGTCTTCCGGCCATGGCGTTGCCAACCAAGTTTACTGGAGAAGCTTCTAAGGTTCATGTCTTCCGTCGCCAATGTCAAGCTTATCTAGAGGCCCGTGCTGCCGAGTTTCCCCAAGAAGACATCAAAGTGGCATGGGTTTACAGTCTTCTAGACGGGCCAGCGGCCAGCTGGGCGACGGCACTGTACGACCAAGCCTCTCCACACCTAAGATCAGCGCAACGCTTCTTGGACCACCTCAAGGAGACTTGGGGAATCGAGGACAATTTGGAGGCAGCCGGTCACAAACTCCGTCGCCTTTTCCAAGGAGACAGACCTATGTCTCAGTATATAGCCGAGTTCCGAGTGCTGGCCCACAACACCGGCTGGAACGATGTAGCCCTCAGGGGACAATTCCGGGAGGGTCTCAACATTGAAATGCTGGAAGAAATCTCCAAGGTGGATCCTCCCCAGACCCTCGAGGCACTCATTGATCAATGTTTACGGGCTGAAGTCATGATTGCCAACAGGAAACAGTGGGTTCGAGGCCAGGGCGGTAGAGCCGGGGCAAAACCCCCCGCTCCCGCCAGCGTTCAGCCACGTCCGGTCTGGAGACCCCCACCGCCAACCCCATACCCCAGAGGAGGCGAGGAGGTGCCGATGCAGTTGGGCAATGTGCGTCCCAGACTAGATGCCGCCGAGAAGGCCCGTCGTCAACGCTTAAACCTCTGCTGGTACTGCGGGAACGGGGGCCACTTCGCCAGAGAGTGCCCAGCCAAAGGGAAGCCTGCCGCCCGTCTTGCGGCGGCGTCCTCCACGGAGACGAAGACGTCTGAGCCGACTGGCACACAGCCGGCGGGGGAAGCCAACGACCGGGTGTAGAGAGGCTCGCCAACCCGGTCAAAAAATCCATCCAAGAGCCGCCAACCGGGGTCCTGTTCCTTCTCGTGGTCACATTATGGTCAGCAAAAAGGGGACCCGTCATGATCCACGCCATGATAGACTCTGGAGCTACCAACAATTTCATCGATAGAGAGTATGCCGACTCTCTGGGATTACAATATCATGATTTCAAGAATGCCCGTGTGGTGCAAGCCATAGACGGCCGCCCCCTCAAGACGGGCCCCGTAAGTCAGTGGTCGGAACCCACCAGGATGTGGATAAGGGAACATATGGAAGAGATTTCCTTCTTTGTTACCGAGGTCCCCCATTTCCCTGTGATTTTGGGAATTCCATGGCTGACTCTCCACGACCCTAACATCTCCTGGTCCAACAGAGAACTGCAGTTTGCTTCACCGTACTGCCAAAACCATTGCCTCGTAGCCAAGGTATGCCACGCCACAGACACCGAGCCCATCATCACCTTGCCAAAGAAGTACTCCGAGTATTGGGATGTATTCAATGAGAAAGAAGCCGAAAAATTACCCCCACATAGACCTTATGACTGTGCCATTGACTTGGTGGAGGGGGCCCCGATCCCGCGAGGGCATCTCTACTCCCTGACTGAACCAGAGCAAGAAGCTCTCAGGGAATTCCTAGAGACAAACCTTCGCAAGGGATTCATCAGACCCTCTCAATCCCCAGCCGCCTCCCCAGTGATGTTTGTGAAGAAGAAGTCAGGGGAACTACGCTTGGTGGTGGACTACAGAGCATTGAACAATATCACCAAGCGGAACAGCTATCCCCTGCCCTTAATCTCGGATCTACTGGATCGGCTTCGAGGAGCCAAGGTTTACACCAAGCTGGATCTTCGGGGGGCTTACAACTTAGTTCGCATCAGGGAAGGGGACGAGTGGAAGACCGCCTTCCAGACCAAATTCGGATTATTCGAGTCCCGAGTTATGAATTTCGGTTTATGCGGAGCCCCCGCAACGTTCCAGCATTTTGTCAATGACATTTTTCAGGACTATCTAGACAGGTTCTTGATAATCTACCTGGACGATTTTTTGGTGTTTTCTAGATCACAATCAGAACATGAGAACCACGTCAAAATGGTGTTACAACGATTGCGGGATCATGGACTTTATGCCAAGCTGGAAAAATGCGCCTTTGATCTGCAAGAGGTAGATTTCCTTGGTTACCGCATCTCGCCTCTAGGGCTTTCCATGGATCCAGCCAAGGTTTCAGCAGTATTGGAATGGCGGGCGCCAACTAACAAGAAAGAGGTGCAGCGTTTCTTGGGGTTCGCGAACTATTACCGCAAGTTCATTCCAGATTTTGCCCGCTGGTCCGACCCCATCACTAGCTGCATCCGTGGAAAGCAGCCTTTCCGCTGGACTGATCAAGCAGAGAAAGGGTTCCAGCAACTAAAGAAACTATTCACCTCCCAGCCAATTCTACAGCACCCAAATCCTGGAACCCCTTTTGTGGTACAAGCGGACGCCTCTGATGTGGCAATTGGGGCTGTACTCTTACAACCGGTGGGAGATCACCTCCATCCCTGTGCCTTTTATTCTCGTCAACTAACCACACCAGAGAGGAATTACACCATTTGGGAAAAAGAACTACTGGCCATAAAGGCAGCCTTTGAAACTTGGAGACATTGGCTAGAAGGGGCCAAATTTCCCATTGAAGTCCACACTGATCATCGTAATCTAGAACATCTAAGAACTGCCCGCAAACTAAATCAGAGGCAGCAACGTTGGGCTTTATTCTTTGAACGTTTCAACTTCCAGATCCATTATGTGACCCCAGCCCAAACCAAGCAAGCAGACGCCCTGTCACGTAAACCGGAATACGCTGCAGGACGCAAGGAGACCTTTGAATCCCAACTGCTACAACCCGAGAACTTTGCCACGCTCACGGTGGGGAACACCAAATCCATTCCCATTGGTTCAACTTCCCCTACTCCAGGACCCATCTGTGCTCAAGAAATCAGGGCTAGTCAGCAAGCTGATGCCTGGGCGCAGGACCAACTTCGCCAAGGTCTGCACTTTCCCTTTTCGCTTAAAGATGGGCTGCTCTGCTATAGAAATCATGTTTATATCCCACCCGGACCGGGCAGGGAAAAAGCGCTTCGTCTGTGTCATGACTGCAAACCAGCAGGACACTTCGGACTATTTAAAACTATACATTTGATCCTAAGGGATTTTTGGTGGCCCAAGATCCGCAAGGATGTGGAAAAATATGTCAACACCTGCCCAGTATGCCAGCGCTCCAAGATACGAAGGGAGAAGCCCTCAGGGCTTTTACACCCCCTTCCTACCCCATCTCGCCCATGGGAAATAATTTCCGCGGATTTCATCACTGACCTACCACCTTCCTGTGGATTCACCACGATCTTGGTGGTGGTGGACCTTTTCACCAAGTTAGCCCATTTCATTCCCTGTGAAGGCCTCCCCACGGCCAAAGAAACTGCGGATCTATTTCTTCAACATGTTTTCAGACTACATGGATTGCCCAAGAGTTTAGTCACAGACCGTGGATCTCAATTCACC
Source organism: Anolis carolinensis (assembly GCF_035594765.1). NCBI lineage: Eukaryota > Metazoa > Chordata > Lepidosauria > Squamata > Anolidae > Anolis > Anolis carolinensis. The sequence continues at coordinate 113,223,027 of NC_085845.1, forward strand.
TCTCGTTTTTGGAAGGCACTACAAAAACTATTGGGCATAGACTCTCGCTTATCTTCAGCTCATCATCCCCAAACAGATGGGCAAACGGAGCGCACCAATGCCACTTTGGAGCAGTATCTTCGCTGTTATGTAAACTACCAACAGGACAATTGGGCTTCTCTGTTACCACTGTCTGAGTTTGCCTACAACAATGGAGTTCAAGCTTCTACAAAAGAAACGCCGTTCTTTGCAAACTACGGCTTCCATCCACGTTTCTTCCCCCCTGTCATTGAAACTTCAGAAGTTCCCGCAGCAGAGGATTGGCTGCAGGAACTCACAGCGGTGCAACAACTTTTGCTCCAGCAACTGGACCAAGCCAAGGAGGACTATAAACGCCACGCTGACAAACATCGCCAGCCGGGCCCCGAAATCAAGGTAGGAGATCGGGTTTTTCTGTCCACTCGCTTCCTGCCCTCCCACCGCCCTTGCCGGAAGTTAGATGCCCGTTTCATTGGCCCCTATCCAGTGGTGGCGCAATTAAACCCCGTGACTTTCAAACTCCAACTTCCGCGTTCAATGCGCATTCACCCAGTGTTTCACCGTTCCCTGCTCCTTCCGGCGGATGGTGTGCGACCTGATACAGACCAACCGGCCCCCCCTCCTGTTTTGATGAATGGGGAGGAGGAGTTCGAGGTTGAGGACATTTTGGATTCTCGCTTTCACCGCCGCCGCCTACAATATCTCATTGACTGGGTGGGTTTTGGCCCTGAGGAACGCTCTTGGGAAGACGCCTCCACAGTCCATGCTCCTGATCTAACCCGTCGCTTTCATCAGACCTATCCCACCAAACCGCGACCTCGCGCCTCGGGGAGAGGGCCCCAGTTTGGGAGGGGCCTTGAGGGGGGGGATAGTGTGATGACCCATGGGCCTTGTAGTCCTGCTCAGGACATTGTAATTCCTGATGAAGATGAAAACTTGGGTTTTTTACCTTCCCAGTCTGAACTGGATTCTTCTCAGCCAGATCTTTCCCAGGCAGATCTGGGAACCTTGCACCTGCAAGAAAGTTGTCTCCCAGAAGTATGTCAAACAAGCCCAGAGACTACTTCTCCCGTGTTCTTGCGCCGGGAGTTTTGTAAACAACAGAGAAGTTTGGAATCAGCTTCGCGCAGGAGTGCGAGGATTGCAGCTAAGAATGTGGCCAATTAAGACTGCTTCTCGTGAGAATCTTTGGGGAGTCTCACATCTGGTCTCAGAGTTTAGCTTTCGGTTCTGATTCCCAGAGAACTGCTTCGGCGGGAAAGTTAGACTCTATTTAGGTGTTTTACCCGCGTAGTAACTTCGCGGAGTCAATTCGTCAGCCTACGGAGCGAGTTGTGTCTGGACAGCGCGCTCCGATTCAAGCCTCGCTCCTGCTCAAGCCTTGCCTTGCTATCCAGCCTTCGCCTTGCTTCCCAGCCTTTGTTTATCTACGGACTTTGCCTTGTTTCCCAGGATCAATCCTTGCCTTGTTCCACGGATTTTATCAAGTTATTCCACGGACCTTGTTCTTGTTCTTAGTTACCTTGTTCCACGTTCAAGCCTTGTTTCAAGTATCAAGTTATTTCCTAGCCTCGCTCAAGTTTCATGGACTAAAGGACCTTGTCATCTCCCCTCACTTTGCTTGGCAAAGTGAGTGTTTCGGTTATTGGATTACAACTTTGGACCTTAATATTTCTTATTGGACATTGCTTTTTTGGACTAATTCTGACCTTTCCTGAAAGGTCTAATTCTGGACTATTTTCTACACTTGTTTTTATTAACTTTATATATTCCTTCAATAAAGATATTAGATAGATTCTGGCCTCTGTGTATGGTTATTGGTGCTCTGCAGCCTGGGTCTTGACAATACCTCCCTAGGGCCCGGTACGTATAGGAGATTTTCCTGGGAGGATCGAGGTGACCACTGATGGAAAAAAGGAATGAGGCGGTCCCTAAGATATAATGGTCCTTGGCCATTTCGAGCTCTAAATGTCAGGATCAGTAACTTGCAAGAGATCTGATGTTCTATTGGTAGCCAGTGCAGTTGTTTCAGAATCGGTGTAATATGGGATCTTATAGATGATCCCGCTAGCAGCCTGGCCGCCGCATTTTGGACCATTCGGATCTTCTGGGTTTTTGTATTCGGAAGGCCGGCGTATAAGGCGTTACAATAATCCAACCTAGTGGTGACTGTTGCATGGATTACCGTTGCCAATGCTTCTGTCGAAAGGTAGGATGCCAATTTCCTTGCCTGACGAAGATGAAAAAAGGCCTGCTTACTTATGGCAGTGATCTGGGCCTCCATTGTCAGCGATGTGTCCAACACAACCCCAAGGCTTTCAACAGTAGTAGACGGAACCAGAACTTCCCCATCAAAATCAGGCAGTGACTGGATTAACTTTGGTGGCTGGCCAAGTATCTCAGTTTTTGCAGGATTCACTAGACAATGAGCATGTAATATGAACTATTACAAATCATGAGATCAACACATTGTTGTTATTTCCAAGTAACAGAATGAGTTACAAATAACTGTTACTCTGAACCAGAGTTTAAATTTTTGGTTTGAAGAAACAATGGAAGTTACAGGGAAATCTTTTTGAGTGGTATGGAGAACAAAACATTTGAGAAATGGATGAAGGTGCTTGGCATGGTCAACTTGGTGAAGAAAGTCTTAGGGGTGACATGACTGTAATCTTTAAATACTTCAAGGGCTTTCACAAAGAGGAGAGAGTAGATGATAGAATGAGGTTTAATGGTTTGAAGTCATAGGAAAGCAGATTTTTATTGAACATCAGAATGAACATCTTGACAATAAGAACAGTTCTGCAATTGAACCAATGGCCCAGAGTGGTGGCATGGCCTTCTTCTCTGGATGTCTTCAAAAAGAGGCTGGAGATTACCTGCTGGGAATGCTTTAGCACTGAGCAGGGGGCTGAGATCTGTTTCCCAGGACATCCCTTCCAAATCTATTATTCTATGGTTGCAGCTGGCTTCCCCTAGTCAAACTATTTAAAAGTGCTTACTTCAAAAGTAGTTTTTGTGTAGCATTTAATTTTCCTTTTTGAATGCTGCACTCTTCAAATGCACTGGGCTACAAATCCCACATATTGGATTTCCAGTGTGATGCATCTGAGGACCGGCTGGAAAAGGGCTAAGTTAAGCTTCAATGATGGCATAGAGCAAAGTAGAGCATAATCAATTAAAAAACAGTTGTTTCCAAGCTCTGAATGTGATTAAGCAAAGTTGGAATTATACTGAGGCACTATCCCTGATGGCGCAGTGGGTAAAACCGCTGAGCTGCTGAACTTGCTGACTGAAAGGTCGGAGGTTCAAATCTGGAGAGTGAAATAAGCTCCCACTATCCGCTTCAGCTTCTGCCAACCTAGCAGTTCAAAAACATGCAAATGTGAGTAGATCCTCTGGCGGGAAGGTAATAGTGCTCCATGTAGTCATGCCAGCCACATGACCTTGGAGGTGTCTATGGACAACGGCGGCTCTTGGGCTTAGAAATGGAGATGAGCACCAACCCCCAGAGTCGGACACGACTGGATTTAATGCTACAAGAATGGTATCAATAGAACTAAACAATTCAAAAAACAATTTTCAGTTCTCACTCTCATTTTAAAGTGATTCTAGAGTATCAATGTTTTACCTTATTTGAGATAGATGTATGTTATGTTTAATTTGTTACATAATAAGGTAGTACCCAATTGGGACTGTAAAGACATTTAAATTTGTATGAAAACATATATATTTAAGTTTATATGAGAACATTGATACTCTAGAATCACTTTAAAACAAGAGTGACCACTGAAATGTGTGTTTTTTTAATTGCTCATTCCTATTGATACCGTTCTTGTAGCATTTTGATATAGATATCTGTGCCTTATTGATATTGTGCCAGCACCATGACTGGACTTAATATCAGGGGAAAATCTTTACCTTTACCTATCCTCATAAAGCTTCATGACATGAGTGGCTGAATTGTGATCCATGTCATGCATAAAAAAACTAACTAAATAAGAGATATCTATCATCATCATTGCTGCAAGAAAATCTGCTACCTCAGAGCATGTTATTTCTCTAATGCTTGACTCCCAAGAGAAACTAGGGATGTTCTCAGGAGACTGGCTTGGAAAACCATTTATTCCAAGGCACAGATAATATTCCAAGCCAGCCTTCCCAGAACACCTTTGATCTAAGAATAGTTTCTGTTTCAGAAGCTAGGAATTGGAGAAAGAGGCTGTTTAAAGTTGTCTGCATTCTCCACATTTTGACAATGGTGATTAATCTGTCTAATTTACTTCAAACCTTTATCCTCCTGCTGCTACAACAACATTAACTGTGTGGGCACACAAGAATCTAATCCCACAAATTAAGTCTCTTTTGGGGGAGAGTGTTAATAATAACCATAATTAATTAAATTTACAAATTCTTTCCAAGCTCTTGCTGGGATTAACAATAATATTTAAGCCAATGCTATCTGATTGTTGATTAAGGGCATATCAAGTTTTGAGAAAAGAAAATACTTCACATTCTTAATTGCCAAAAAAGATATATCAATTTTTGCTGAGTGCTCATCTGTCCTGAAGTTTTAAGAAAAATTAAAAAGAAATCAGTTTCAAGTGGTATTGCAGTGGTGTTAGTTATAACCAGGAAAAATGAAAGTGGTTGGGTCTCCAAAAATGAAGACATATGATCTATGTTGGAAGGAAGGACGGTGGGGGAAGAATGCTGATCTTTTAAATATATTTTGGATATGTTCCATAGCACAATCCTTCTGGAATGTAGTTTTAAACCTGACAAATATATCATTTTTGTAGCACCAGAAGAAGCAAGCTGGCACTGCCCTGAAGTTGTCAATTCTACCCTCCATATCCACAATTCCATAGCTAAAACCCTAAAGAAGCAAACCTTAATTTTGCCATTTTACATATTTCCTATGCCATTGTATATAAATGGACTTGAACATCCATGCATTTTTCTATCCATAAAGGGATCCTGGAACTGCAACCACACACACACACACAAGCTTTGGATAAAAGGGTTGACACTCCTGTGGTATTTGTTTTGCTGTCTGTGTTCTTGTTCAGAAGATTTCACCTCACTTTCTGTCCTTGTGATAATTGGATTATGGAAAAATTTGCTTGTTGTGGAAACAAGGATTGGTGAGAAAGCTCCATAATAACTCTTTCAAGAGTGAATTTCCCTTCCTAGGGGTAGATTTCTCTCACTTCCTGTTGTCTCACCACTTTTCTTAACTATAAGACGTTCATAAGTCAGATGTTTGTAACTCGGGGACTGCCTATACACTGAAACTAATGGGGGAAAATTGGGAATATAGGAAGTAGTCTGGTATCAGGTCCTGGCAAGGTTTGTTTAGGGATTTGGTTGTTTCGAATTCTTCTAAGGCTGTGGGAATGTGGGTCACCCACAGTCATCCAGTGGATTTCCATGGTCAAGCATAGATTCGAGTCCTGGTCCTCCAGAGTTGTAGTCCAAGGTTCAAACCACTGTTGTATGTGCTTTTGTAATGTGTTCCAAAACGTACAAAGCATAAATGAATCACTTTGTCAACAACTTTCTCTTGTTCACTCTATATCTAGCATCTCTTTCCTTTTTGTTTTCATGTAATCCTCCTCCTCCTCCTCCTCCTCCTCCTCCTCCTCCTCCTCCTCCTCCTCCTCCCCCCCCCCCTCCTCCTCCTCCTCTCTTCATTCAGTTGTTGTAGAATACGAAAATATTGTTCAAGTACTTTCAAGTACTGGAAAGCCTACATTGAAAATTTAATTCTTCAACTTGTTAACAAAAGGATATGAAAAAGTTTGATTCACACTATAAAGAAGAAACAATATTTTTATGCCTAGAAATCTACAATATTTTATTATTGATAATTTAATGCAAGTGATATGGACAACCTTACTTTGAATAAAGTCTTGTCTTCAAATGGTTCACAGATAAGCTTCTCCACATTTCCACCCGTAATAAAAGTGATCATTACAATTAGCATCAGAGCCCAAGAGAAGAGGAAGCTGAATCCAACTCCACTAGAAAAATAAAATAAAATATCTGAGCTATTTATGAGATAACTGCATCAAAGGAACAAATACTTACTTACTAATATGCACTTTTAAGAACAAACCAGATAAGGTTCCACAAACATAAGTAATATTTAGAATATTTAGAATATTTAGAACTCGTAATGTATGTACCACTAGGCTGAACTCATAATGTATGTAACATAATTAAAAAAATACAGTAGAGTCTTGCTTATCCAACCTCCGCTCATCCGACGTTCTGTATTATCCAATGTAGTCTGCCTAGAGAAACAGCAGTTTGAAATGCTGTCCCAACCTCCCGAAGTTGTCATTGAACATTGAACATTGTCCACAGAAGGTGAGCAAGTGGGCTGTTTGGGAGGGGTACCGTGTTTGTTTTGATGAGCACTTTCTTTCCTTTGCCCAGCTGTAGCATAAATTTGCAGCTGTGTAGGTAAGAGGAGAAGCTAGTTCTGCTGGGCGCCCGCCGGGTGGTACGAGAAACAGCCGGTGTAGGCCGAACACTGTGCCTGACAGGAAAAGACTCAGCCGGCCGAGTTTTGCCCCTCCTGACGGGTGCCCGGTAGAACTAGCTCCTCCTCTTACCTACACTTATGCCAATTTATGCTACAGCTGGACAAAGGAAGGAAAGTGCTCAGCAAAACAAACACGTTACACCTCCCAAATAGCCCCCCTTAGTTAGCAAATCACCAAACTGCACTTTCTAGCCAATTTGAGATCTGAAAAGCATACATATGTTGATCATGTTCTCATGTAGTCGCTGCTTTTTTGGATCAGCAGAAATCTTACACATAAAATTTCATTTAATGTTCTGCTAAAAGAGTTCTGTGGTCTTCACAAGGTTAACATTGTAAATCTTGGATTAGTCCCAAGAAGAGCTTTCGTTATTGTCGCTGTTGCTCTTTACATTGGGTCTCACAACGTAATCCTCTTAATTTGATGAAATTCTCAAGCAACAAGAACTCACGCCATTAAGAAATTTCCCCCAGTGTTCGAGATGCAGCCTCTTGTCGTTGGAGTAGCATTTTTGTCATAACCACAGGTACCACATAGCAGTCCCAGATAGTAAAATACAAGGATCAATATCACCATACAGCAGAGAATTAAGCAACCCAGCCATCTAAGAAAAATCAATGTTAAAAAGGAATTAAAGTTATGAATGGTGCAACATTGAGATCAGACAAAAAAAACCCCTTACAAATCTGAAAGCAATTAAGTCCCAGAAAAGGCATATACATTATCACTTCCATTTTCCATTGTTAATTTCAGATTTCTTGATCAGTAATATAATGCATAGAAGCCATGTTTTATTACATCTATTTCCTTCCAAACCATATAACTAGACTTCACTTGCCATACCTAAACCTTCACTTCTGTGTCATGTTAGCATGTATACTTAACATTTAAATGCAATTTTGTGCCACTTTGATACCACCTGAATGACAAAACAGATCCAAAGTTTTATAGCTACTTAACACAACTGCATTTTTCTGCAATACATCATGTATCTGCATGGGACTTAAGAGACATATTAATGTCTCTGGTGGAGATGCAGATCCCACTGTAATGTGATATTATGAAACTGGAAGTTACAGGAATTAGCTTTTAGTGGAGCACACCACTTTGAAGTATAGCTTTTACATATCATAATCCAAACGACAGACACATACCTGTAGAAATCATATTGCTCCACTAATGGAAAATGATCCTGAACGTACGCCTCACCCTGGGTAAGATATATTGTGAAGTCTGCCAGTACCTTCTGGACGGGAAGCATTTTAGTAAATGCTGTGATATTTGAACCAACAGCTTCCAGAATATTTTTTATATCTGAAAGAAATAAATGTATTTACGATGGCTGTTCTGCCATGCAAGAAAAAACAATTTACTGCATGCTAACAAAAATATGTGATTGATGCAGCTTTATATAGCAAAATAAGGCGTGAAAAGAAGCATGGAGTTGATACAAGCAAGCCACAAATATATCAACATGAGATTGTGTTTTAATGTATGTAAGTTTATGCATGTTGATGAAAGTCAAGGTCTTCCATATTTCTGTGCTCATTATAATGAAACTATGGTCTAGTTCTTATCAAAGGTGTACACCTATATCTGAGATATTCAACTTCAAGCTGTATGTGAGAACATACATTATAATTTTTCTTTCATATAAAATTCAAATACTTTTGTGAGATCATTCAGATGTTTGAATGTTCAGCTGCAACCATACAGCCCAGATTTCTCACTTCTAAAAGGACCAAGCTAAATGTGTGATGTTTTCTCCAAAATCCTCAGTTTCTATGGTCAGCTATAGCTTTATGACATCATTTTCTGTCAAATAGTTCATTGCTTACTTTTGATAGCAAGGCTTCTATCTGGTTACATTCTTGGTGGTGCATGCAAACATTATCAAAATTAGAAATTTAAGTGTCAGCTTTCTCAGACCAACTGTCTATGAATAACAATAGCAAAATTTCAGATATTCAAACATTCTTGCAGTTTTGATCAGTGTTCCAAGTATGGCCAGTGCACAAATCCTACTGAAACTGCTGAGCTAAAGAGGACTTACACAGCTGTAACAAATATTTTAAAGAACTAATGCTACTTTGTGGGAAAATAAACTATGCAAAAAAACCCCAACAACAACCCTATAACAACCGCTTGTTAAATTTCTTGGGATGAAAAGAATGATAAATTATGAATTTCAATATGCATTAAATGTAATTTCAATTTTTAAAATTCTCAAGTGTTTTAGGACATATCAGAATAGATCTGGTTTTATGTTTCTGGACATTTGCTGAATAATGTACAATCTCTACAAGAAAATGTATTGCTTCCCCTCATAAAATGTTTATATCTTTTTTTATCAAGTTAACCTACACATTTAGATACTTGGGATTTCTCTCTTGAGTGTAATTCAAGATGATGGTCAATACAGAAATATTTTAATAGAGATGTAGCAAGTCCTTAAGAGCAGAAAAGTTTCGCTTCTCAATGTACAATGGTGCAAAGCACAGATACCAATGAATCAAACCCTGATTTAGACGTCAGAGATCAGGCAGAATGTCTTGCTGCTTTTAAAAAGCCAGACAGACCTTTATTTAGTGTTTACTCAACATCTTGAATTAAAGAGCTGAGAAACTGTTTTAAATACTAAGTTGCATTCGCACTATCTACAGGACTTCTTTCTATGAATTTTGACATATCTGAGATACCTGACCACAATTTGAACAGAGGACTTCTAAACTGGAACCAAAACTTTCTATATCTTATGTCTGTCTTCATGCAGAATTACGTGGGATCAAAGATGCTTAATTCCCTCCAGGAAAACAAAGCAGTGAGTTTAAGTGCAGGTGTATCCTACCCTTAATTTTTACCCACTTAAAAGGAAACTGCAACAGTTTAATGCATATTAATAGTTATTGTCAAGAACAAATGATTTTGCACTTAACTTCTCCCAAGTTCAAATGTTAAAAGACATTTTAACAAAACTTTAACATTACAGTTTTGATGAGTCACACAGTATGCCATATGTTTATAAACATACTGTGTATTTGTTTTGAAAACTTACAAGGTACAGCTGCTTATATTGGCAGAACAGGTCCATAATGCAAGAACAAAGATTAAAGAAAGGTTAATAAACATATTCTCAGCCCAAACACACCAAACACATGCTCATTTTGGAAAAACGGGTGTGAAAGTGACTTCTGACCGTCTCAAGGGTTTCATCCTGCACATATTTTGTGTTGCACAGTTGATGGCAAGCAAGATCTGGAACCCAAGGCTATGTAACAAAATTTGATTTTTTTCTGATTCTGGTTTGAAAGTGTTATTTCCTGTTTAATTGTGTGATACCTGCTTTAAAAGTAGTTATTGTACTCCAGAAACTTTGTTTTTTGGCTGCCACAGACTATGTTGAGTTGGCTGAGATTCTATGAGATATTAATTGAAAACGTAAAAGGTAAAGGTTTCCCCTGACGTTAAGTCTAGTCATGTCTGACTCTGGGGGTTGGTGCTCATCTCAATTTCTACGCCGAAGAGCCGGCGTTGTCCATAGACACTTCCAAGGTCATGTGGTCGGCATGACTGCATGGAGCGCCGTTACCTTCCTGCTGAAGTGGTACCTATTGATCTACTCACACTGGCATGTTTTCGAACTGCTAGGTTGGTAGAAGCTGGAGCAACAGCGCGCGCTCACTCTGCTCCCTGGATTTGAACCTGCGACCTTTCAGTCTGCAAGTTCAGCAGCTCAGTGCTTTAACACACTTCGTCACCGGGGTTCCCATTAATTGAAAAAGTATAGCAAAATATGCTGCAGGATGTCCCACAAAAACAAAGTTTTTACAGTTTAATAAACCTTTTCTGTGTTTTTATCATTGAATCAATTAGGAAATGACATTTACAACCCAGGAACAAAATCATATTACCTAGTGTTATCTGTTCCCTGGTAGCACTACAAACATTTATCCAGGTTCTGGTTAACCAAAGAAAGAAATGAATGATTTCAAGCAGCAAATATTAAGAGATATTCCTTATGTACTTCTTTCCCTGCTTCAAATTTCCTGTTCTCTGCTAGAAAATGTCAGATTTATTACACAGTTTGATTACTGCTGAGGGCATACAGAAGACATAAAAACATCATATATTTCTGGAGCCCTGCCTAGCCCAGCAAGGCCGCTGAAAATAAAAAAGTTGGTCATCTGTAGCTTGAAGCCCATTTACTTTCCCTAAGAAGTGTTTCTTCTAGCCCTACAACATACATGTATCTCCAAAGTTTTCTTTATGACATCTCTGTTCCAGAAAGAAGTGTTGAAGATTATTTCTTCTAGGTTTCTCCCACTTTCTACCTCTTGTAGCCATTGAATCCATGTTGCATCTATTCTCCTTTCCCTGCTTGTCACATGAGCTTCACATGAGCTTCCCTGCTTCACATGTGAGTTCAGACCTCAGCATGCTACCACTGAAGCTTTCATTTTAGGAGTTTCATGCATTTCCTGCTGGAATGTTTCTGGCTTCCATTTAGTTGGTCCTCTATGCCAGGGCCAGCTACCAAGAAAATGTGGCTGCATCGTAGTTTCTACCAATGTTCATCCTTTGACTTGCCTCTTTGTCTCTTTTCCTCTCTTCCCCTGGCATGAAACCTTTTTCTTTATGCCTCTCAATCTGACAATTAATATACACTACTACAGCTCAACATTATGTAGTTGACATTAAAGTGTTACTCTACATCAGATGATACATTTATTTGGCATAATTCTAGATACTTAAATAGTGTTTTAACTTTACAAAAAGATAAAAGAACTTTATGATGAAAAATTCAAACAACAGTTTACAAATGTCTGCAGTCAAATTATTAAGTCTTACCTGCCAAAATGTTCTTTGTTTGATCAAGTACTAAATCTGGAGTATTGTTAAATGCTGCATAACCCTAGAATTAAAAATGTACACGTTCAGCATTGTCTTGGTGACAAAAGATCAGTATGCTTATTTCTACCTTTAAAAGGGCTATGCTAAATATTTATATCACTAGCAGTTGCAGTTCAATAACAATTAGAAATCCACATATACTCAATGACTAAAGGCTCCTGCTGTAAGCCTTAAGGGAATGTGCCTCTCACTTCTCCACTCCAGACCTCCAGTCTTCTCCATATAGGAGTCAGGCAGACAATAGACTGCCAAGTAGCTAATGGTCAAAGAGGTGAAATGGGACATAAGGCAATAGCGACTATGAGAATTAGACAGTAAGAACTAGGTTTTCAGGAAGACATCCGACTAATGCTATGCATCCTTAGTACTTACTTACTTACTTACTTACTTACTTAGGCGATCCCCCGTAGTTCGAGGATGATGGTTCTCCATCTTCGCTATCTTGGGGATAGATCCGTAGATGGCTGAAGAAACCTTTTCTTGATCTGCATGTTCTCCCGCAGTGAGGACATCGGTTTCCAGGTGGAAGGCGGTCTCAGTCAGGGTTGGCTTGACGGACCTTCCTCTTGGCATGTTTCTCCCTTAAGCCCTCCATTTGTGCCTCTTCGAACTCTGCAGCACTGCTGGTCACAGCTGACCTCCAATTAGAGCGCTCAAGGGCCAGGGCTTCCCAGTTCTCAGTGTCTATGCCACAGTTTTTAAAGTTGGCTTTAAGCCCATCTTTAAATCTCTTTTCCTGCCCACCAACATTCCGTTTCCCTTTCTTGAGTTCGGAGTAGAGGAGCTGCTTTGGGAGACAGTGATCGGGCATTCGGACAACGTGGCCAGTCCAGCGAAGTTGATGGTGTAGGAGCATTGCTTCAATGCTGGTGGTCTTTGCTTCCTTAAGCACACTGACATTTGCCCGCCTGTCTTCCCAAGAGATATGCAGGATTTTTCTGAGGCAACGCTGATGGAAACGCTCCAGGAGTTGAGTGTGATGTCTGTAGACCGTCCATGTTTTGCAGGCATAGAGCAGGGTTGGGAGGACAATGGCTTTATAAACAAGCACCTTGGTATCTCTATGGATGTCCCAGTCATCAAACACTCTCTGCTTCATACAGAAAAATGCTGCACTCGCAGAGCTCAGGAGGTGTTATCGGCATATTGGAGTTCTATAACAGATGTTGTGGTGACCTTGGTTTTGGCTTTCAGTCTGCTGAGGTTAAATAGCTTGCCATCTCTCCGATAGATGATTTCCACTCTGGTGGGAAGCTTCCCATCAACAAGGTGAAGTATCATAGCGATGAAGATGGAAAATAAGGTAGGGGCAATAACACATCCCTGCTTGACACCTGATTCCACCTTAAATTGGTCACTTTGGGAGCCGTTGCTGTCCAAGACTGTTGCTATCATGTCATCATGGAGGAGCTGCAGGATGTTCACAAATTTGTCAGGGCACCCAATTTTTTGGAGGATGGTCCAGACAGCGCTGCGATTCACTGCGTCGAATGCCTTTGCAAGGTCAATGAATGCCATGTACAGAGGTTGATTTTGTTCCCTGCATTTTTCTTGGAGCTGTCGAGAAGTGAAGATCATGTCCACTGTTCCTCTGGAGGGACAGAAGCCATTCTGGGATTCTGGGAGGATGTCTTCTGAAACAGAGAGAAGGCGGTTTGAAAGGATTCTTGTGAGGATTTTCCCAGTGGAGGTTAGAAGGAAGATACCGCAATAGTTCCCGCAGTGTGTTCTGTCCCCTTTCTTGAAAAGGGTGATGATGGTGGCATCCTTGAATTCTGCTGGGATTTTCTCAGTCACCCACACCTTTTCAATGAGCTGGTGGAGTTGTTATATCAGTTCAGGTCCACCCGCTTTGAAGATTTCAGCAGGAATCCCATCAGGTCCGCTGGCTTGGTTGTCTTTTTGTTGGCTGATGGCATTGCTAACTTCTTCCAAACTAGGCAGTGCTGCAAGCTCATCCCTGGTTTGTTGTTGCGGTATTTGTGAGAGGGTCTCTTCGGCTACATTGGAGATGCGATTCAGCAGGTTCTGGTAGTGCTCTTTCCAAGGTAGTGCAATTGATGTTTTGTCCTTCAGAATTTTGGTTCCATCTGATGAGATGGTGTAGGAGCATGGTTTCTTGGTCCATAAATGATCTTTGTGGCTTTGAAAAATCCCTGAGCGTCATGGGTATCTGCAAGGTGTTGGATTTCTTCAGCCTTCTTTGTCCACCAGATGTTCTTGAGTTCTTTGGTCCTTCTTTTGACCTCAGCTTTTGCACTGGTATAGATCTTTTTCTTGGCAGCACAGTTGGTGTCTCTCCGCCATGTTTGGAAGGCTTTCCTTTGCTTATCAATTAGCTGTTGGATCTCTTTGTCGTTATCGTCAAATCAGTCTTGATGTTTTTAGTTTGGTATCCAATGGTTTCTTCGCAGGCTGTGATGATGGATGTCTTCAGTTTGTTCCAATGTTCCTCAACATTTTCAGGGTGTTCTGTGGGTAGATGATCCTTGAGTGTTGTTTGGAGAAGGGCTCATTTGGAGGGCTCCTGAAGGGCTTGGGTGTTCATTTTGCGCCTTGTTTTTCTTCCTTGGAGTCTGCGTTTGGGGGCGATCTTAATAGCCATCGTGGATTGGATTAACCTGTGGTCTGTCCAGCAGTCATCGGCACCTTTCATGGCTCTTGTGAGAAGCACATCGCGGCGGTCTCTGGCATGTGTAATAACATAGTCCAAGAGGTGCCAATGCTTTGACCAGGAGTGCTTCCATGATGTCTTGAGCTTGTTTTTCTGGCGGAAGAGAGTGTTGTTGATGACAAGGTTGTGCTCTCCGCATCTGGTGAGAAGCAAGATGCCATTCAAGTTGCTGTTTCCGACCCAGTCTTTTCCTATGATCTCTGGCCACAGGTCGGAGTCCCATCCAACTCTTGCATTAAAGTCCCCCAGGAGGATGATTTTGTCCTTCTTAGGTATCTCCGATAGGATGGTCTCCAGCTGACAATAAAAATTTTCCTTGATGTATTCGTCACATCTAGAGTTGGTACATAGGCACATATGATGGTTGCCTGTTGGTTTTTGGCAAGGTTAATTCAGAGGGTTGAGAGTCGTTCATTGATGCCAGTGGGTGCCTCAGTCAGGTGCTTCACCAGGTCATTTCTGATAGCAAAGCCAAATTCGTGTATTCTTCGCTCTTCTTCAGGCAGTCCCTTCCAGAAGAAGGTGTAGCCTCCCTTTTCTTCCTTCAGGTGTCCCTCTCCTGCTCTCCGGGTCTCCTGAAGGGCTGCTATGTCGATCTTAAACGGTCCCAGCTCCCTTGCAATGATAGCAGTCCTGCGTTCGGGGCGTTTGCTGTCAGTGTTATCCAACAGTGTCCGTACGTTCCATGTTCCAAAGTTCATTTCTTTTTTTTGTTCGCAGAGTGGTGACCACTCTGGACGCGGCAGTCCAGTCAGGATAAGAGAGGCAGACTATGTTTAGGGCACCTTTTCTAGCCCCTTCCCCATGTGGGGTGAGCAGAGCAGATCCTAAAAAGGGCTGCTCAGTCATGGATACAGCTGCCAGACTACTCAACTGACTCAGTCCTTGAGGTAGAACGACTGAGTCCATATCCACCGCCCATGTGCCAGTCTGTGACTAGGGGCTTCCAGATTTCAGTCTTGCCCCCGTCGCCACTCGCTGATCACCATGGGATTTTTTTGGTTTGTTTTTATTTTTTCTTGGAAGACGCCTGTGCATGATTTTTTTTAATGTACGGAGGTTGGTGCACGGCCAGTCAACACACAGTCTTCACAGAATGAGGTCCCAGCAGTGGTGTGGTTAACACAACGAGAGTGGCTTCTCAGTCTGTTGCAGCCTTCTTCCGCCTTCACAGCCATTGTAACATGTATCATGTTATCCTCCGTCTGCTCCGCCATTGAGGACTTTGGGTCTTCGGATTGTGCTTGGTCTGGAACCTCCCCTGCGGCCACTCCTAGGAGTGCATGACTCCAGTGGTTGTGCCCATAGGTTCATCGGAACACACAAGCCCCCTCACCACAGCAAGGTGACAATCCATTGAGGTGGGCTATGCATCCAAGGGGTAGGCGTGAAGATGCTAAAGGAATCCTGATGTCATTGGTGTTTCATAAATTTGCGTAAGCTGCCTTGAGGGTTCTTTTGGCTCTAAAGGTGGGAGAGATCAAAGAACTGAGGTATATCCTTCATTTCAATATGAGGGGCATATTTTACTTCTGAAAAACACTGGTGGGAGAAACTGCTTTGCTATCTTATTGCACATCCCTATGTATATGAAATCCTTGTGCACTTGCCTATTAAAACATGTAATGTTATTTCAAAGCCACATTCTGTTATAATATGGAAATTTAGATTTATTTTAACATACCTTTTGAACCAGACTGGAGAGGTCTATTTTAAGGACTTCATTAACTTTGGCAAGCTGACTGCTAACTCCTGGCAACTAAAAGAAAACAAAGTGGGGAAAGGAATTGAATTACCTTTACTTTACATATAAGTTCTAACTTTTATCTGTATCCTGCTTTTACATCTAACTACAGTATCTACTGCCACTTATTTCTGGAAGTGTCCCAATTCTACATACTAATCCATTAAAACTATGTATGTGTCAACTTACTGGTTATTATTGTGATTTATATGGTACATAGGGATCAAGTTGCAATATGACAGACTCAGAGAAGACTCAGAATGTACTCTGAGATTTCCCTGTTCTCTATGCTGATTAGCTCTAGAATCATTATCATCTTTATTTATTCATCTTTTCCCTAAAATTACAACTCAGTTTTATACAACACAGTCAGAAAAACAAAAGATCAATATAAAATGGAATTAAACTAAGAACAACACTAAAAATTAATTTAGAATTCAGTAACAACATTAGAAAGTAATTTAATAGCAATAAAATTAAAACAATATAGTGCACACTTAAAAGCTTTTCGTTTTCAGAGGCCTGTTTGAATAAAAAATGTTAGGGACATCCTATTAGGGAGATGCTTGTGAGTACATATGATCATGTTCTTTCAGAGTATGTATAAGCATGTTCTTCAGGTGTTGGTATTCCCTTCCACCCCTGGCAATGCCCAAATCCCTCTCTACTACTCACTAAACAACTTCAGTCACCCTCTGCCTAGCCATACCCTGCATTGTGGGGAATGGACAGAATCACAGAAGCTTCACCCTGCAGCCGGCAATGAAATCAGTGCTGATATTCACCAGGCTCTTTTGCAGGTCTCGGTGCTGCTGTAATCATTTCACATATGGCTAAGAGGGCTCGTCCAAGCACTTCTGTGATTCTGCCCACTTCTCATAATTATTTTGTGGGAAAGGGCTGTTTAATAAATTAGAAGAGTATATAATTTGACCTAATGTAGGCCTGCATGCAAATTCACTAGACTACACTAAACCATATACAATTGCAAACAGTGCCTGACAGAAATGAAAGGAGCCATTCTAGCCTCTCTTGACAGGAAGTTTCAGAGCCAAAGGCAGCCACAGTAGAAATCTGATCTAGATGAACAGAACCAAACAACTTTCCAAACTGATTTATGGTAAAGGCACAATATATTTTAAATGTGTGAGAAAATGAAAATGTATTTTAATCCTTGTCTTCTTGATTCTGCTTTCAGAACTTTTTATTTACTCTCATGGTTAGGAAACAGATCAAATAACAGTCTCTTCTTATTTCACCAATAAAAGAAAGGAAATGCTGTAAACCTTGATCTGCTATCATCTCTGAGTTACTAGAAATGGTCTTCTCAACAAAATAAGGAGAAGAATGGTGGAAGGAAGCAGTACAGTCCCTCTCAGGAGGACCTAAAAGAAGCAACAATCCCTTCCATTCTCTCCACCATGGTGCCATTTCTGCATGTTTTGAATGCCTGGGAGGAAAAAATGGCAGCGGGGGACAGGAGCAGTTTGTTCTCTGAGGCAGCTCAGACATTTTTCCCTCTCTGCAGAATGAATCTCCATTAATCCATTTATTCATAATTATGGCTCCAAGGAGCTGCGGTGGTACAATGGGTTAAACCCTTGTGGTGGCTGGACTTTTGACCTGAAAGTTGCCAGTCCAAATCCGCAAGACGGGGTCTATCAGCTCTAGTTTGCAAAGACATGAGAGAAGCCTCCCAGCAGGATGGTAACACATCTGGGCATCCCCTGGGCAACGTCTCTGTAGATGGCCAATTCTCTCACACCAGAAGCAACCTGCAGTATGTTCTCAAGTCACTTCTGACATGATAAAAAAATTATGCCCCCCAAATCTGCTCTTGACATATACGTGAGGTTGACTTATATATGAGTGTAAACAGTATACCACGGAGAGTATGTGCATCCAAATATTCCATCACATGTAAGGTTCCTGAGCAAGGAAATCAGATTTTCTGTAGGGAGGTTTAAAAAACTACCATTAAACAAGCTGAATCAGAAATCATCATGTTGGCCCAGAAATCACTGTTATGTTGGACTATAAATGGTGGTTTGATGTTTCCCAGGATGAAGAATACGTCTACTTTCAAATATTGCTGAACTCTAATTTCTCTTATTAATCTATGCTAGCTGAATCTGATGGGAATGCAATTGAACAACATCTGGAGGGTCAAAAGATGTCTACCCCTGCTATAAATGTTTTAATATAGAAGAACACTTAATCATAAAATGTTCTACCTTCAAGATGATCACTAAGAAAGACTTAGACCACTGTGTAGAACTGACAAATATGAAGTTTACCTTGCTGAAGTTGGCATTGATGTCTAGCTGATTTAATGAATTCCTGATGATATTGCAAGTTGAGGCAGCCTGAGCAGCTGTGCAGGCAGAATCATTAAGTGTGTTGATCAGGTGTCCTTTAACTTCTGTCAGGTTGCCATGCAGCCTCTCAGTTCCTTCCTGCAAGACTTCCACAGAAACACTTACATTCTCCAGCGCCTCCTTTGTTTCTCTAATAGCTACAGTGGTTTTCAAAAGAAATTAAATCAAATTTAATACAATGGCTTAATTAGACCAACGCTGGAGAAAAAAGCATAACTTGAAAAAACGATTATCAAAGGGAAGTGGCCATACTGTAGGAAAGCAAGATCTTGAAAGGAAACTCTAGTCACACTCAAACTATCTATCACTACAGATCTAACCAGCAACAGAGTTTCCTAGAAGTCCACTTACCAAAACAACAAAGAGCAGTACACTGGGGCATAGACTCCACTCCCACTAACTGCCTGCTAGCAAGCTTTCTGAATAGGTTTATTTTCTCCATAGGTGTCTGCTTCTTGGTTGGCAAGTAGGTATGGCAAAAAAGTTGCATTTAATGATTTGTGTGCATGTACAATGGTTTCAAATGACCAGAGGCGGTCCACCAGCAAGGCCAATTAGGTGCTCGCCTGTGGCGCAATATTATTGGGGGCACCATCGAGGCGCCCCCGCGTGTGCCAGGAGTCCCGGCCCACCTAGGCTGCTCCACACAGCGCCAGGCCGAAGCAATCGCTCTGCGCAGCACCAGACCAAAACAATCGCTCCGCGCGGCGCCACACTGAAGCAATTGCTCTGCGTGGTTCCAGACAATTGACCGCGTGGACGGGTGGGCCTTCTGTGTCCGCGGGGTCGATTGGAAGGCCTGCACACGTGCACAGGCCTTCCAATCGACCACACGGACGGGTGGCTGAGCCTTCCGTGTCCACGTGCGCTGGCATGCTTGCTCTCCA